>NC_048894.1:37487694-37725194 GCF_011077185.1 Oxyura jamaicensis
TTTCCTTTCCTTTCCTTTCCTTTCCTTTCCTTTCCTTTCCTTTCTTTCCTTTCCTTTCCTTTCCTAATCTCTCCTTTCCTTCCCTCTCCTTCCCTTTCCTTTCCTTTCCTTTCCTTTCCTTTCCTTTCCTTTCCTTTCCTTTCCTTTCCTTTCCTTTCCTTTCCTTTCCTGTCCTTTCCTTTCCTTTCCTTTCCTTTCCTTTCCTTTCCTTTCCTTTCCTTTCCTTTCCGCTCTAGAGAAGTTGGGAAAGCTTGAGCTTGCACAGTTCTACGAACCTGATATGGGCTGGCATAGCCACCTTGTTGCCTCAAACACTTACCTATAGAGTACCTCTTTATTTACTTTAAGCATGGATCCATAGCACTGAAATACTTCATGTTAGAAGGACCACAACAACCTATCCTATGTTGTATCCATTGCAAGTATCTATAGAAACAAAAACAAACAAAAAATAAACAATTTTTTAAGCCCATTTTGCAGACCTTGAAATAGGCATAAAAACAAATTTTCAAGAGTCAAAATTCAACAGCTACCAGTTCCTGTTTAATAAGTGGCAGATCTCATTCAGAGTAACTTGCATTATTTTTATTTATTTTTTTGCACCTTCCTTTCTGGCACTGAAATATAGAGCCAGGCTCTTTATGATAATACTATTTTGATAATTAATCTAATTAAGTGGTGTCTGTAATTTTGCAGAGTAGAGCATGCTATTCAAGATTGTCATCATTAGGTTAAAGAGCTGACAATTGATGGAGATAATTTTTTCTTAACAGGCTGTAACCTTTCCGCAAGCAACCCCCTCCCCCAGGGGAGTTCTTCAATTAAATCAACAACGCTTCCAGGGAGAACGAAGAACTTTGCTTTTTAAGAATCATATAAACACATCTTCAGCAGATCCTCATCGCTTTGCTTGAGAAGGAAAGCAGCAGCTAGTTATTAATACCTGCTGTGCTCTGCTTTGACAAGCTTGCATTTAAGAGCAACTACTGTCTAGCTACAGTGCAGGTTGAAAAGTAGGGGTTTTGAAGGCATCAAGTGGGGTCTGGAGAAACGTTGGCAAAATAATACAGTATCTGGGTCAGGTAAATGATAGTACTTGGAGGCTGGGGAAATGAGTTTGACTGCTGGTGTATTCACTGTTGTTCAGGTACAAGAAGGGCTGACAAGAAGATAAATGTAATTTGAGGAAGAGGTGGGGAAAGCTCATCATGATCACACTTGTCCACCTTAAAGCTTTGATAAGTGGGAAGTGGAGGGATATTTTTGTCTTTTTAACACTGTTCCCAAAGGCCAATGTTTTGCCTGCAGAACATGCACTGGGCCCTGCAGGACCCAGGCAGAGCCCTGCCTATGGAGCAGCGAAGCCCATGGGGGTCTTTCCCGTGCTTTTGGTGGGCTCTGAAACAGGCCTGTAAAAAAATTCTGCAGCAGCTGGTGAAAGCTTTTCTAATGGTTAATTTTGCTACAGATTTAAGACAGGGCTCGTAGCAGCTTGCAGTGGCTTGATCTCACCCCCTTCCCTTGGCTTGGTGACTTCCCCCTGCCTCCTCATGGTGTCCGAACAGGGCCACAGAGAGGCCTCTGCCTCCATTTTGTAGAGCCTGACCTTATGAGTAAAAAACTCGTCTTCGTGAACCCCTGGTTTTGTGTGAACTATCTTTTCATTCATAGCAAACAGCGACTTTCTGCCTTTCTTTTCTTTTTGGGACTTGGTCCTTAGCCCAAGATTTGCAGGCCGGCAGGGGGTAGAGGAACGCCCGCCTCAGAGCCCGCTCTCCTCTGTGGAAAGGCGCCAGCCCTGTTGCACAAGGATCTGGCCAGTTTGGGGAAGCACATGGGAAACAAAACTTGCATGAGGTAATACACAACAATAAAACCCAAGCAACAAGAAGCAAGCTTGAAATATCTCAGTGAATTTGGGTTTTGGTGCATTTCAAGCTTTTGTTAGATATTAAGGCTCACTCAGCTTGTTTGAGGCAGTTAATCTATCTCCATTTAGTACCATTCATTAAAAACAGCTGCAATATGACATATGCTGCACCTTCCTCTACAACAGGTCTCAAAGCACTTTTCTACAGGCCACCAGCACTGATAAAGAAAGATTAAAAAACAGTCTAGGCAAGTACAACAACGGTGGCTGGGGATCCCACCAGCCAGGGAATTCCTGGGAAAACAAAACGAATGTACAGCTGTTTCCATGTGAATCCTTCCATCCAGTGAACTAATTCTAATTCAGTCCACTGAGATCCATTTAACTAATTTCTAGCAGGGACCTCAACTCAAAAGATAGGGCTCTTTTTCACTCTGGCTTTAACCTTTAGCATTACAACAGATGATACACTGCCACAAAAACATACCTTGGTTTCTTGTTCGTTTTTTAAATTGTAATTTGCTAGTGATAGAAACCCTACTTGTATTCCCTTCCCCGTATCCCTTTATTACATAATTATAGCCCCCCCCCCCCCCCTTTTTTTTTTAAAAAAAAAATCATTTGATTTCTCTCCTTGTCTCTTAGAGCTATAATGTTACTTTGTGCAGTGGAGGAAGAGAATTACAGTTTTTCCTTAAAATGCAAAACTAGCTTTATAGGAGTTTGGTGGCTTTACTCAAGTCTTTACTTCCACCATCTTTGCAGTATTCGGTCAAAGTTCAGTTAGATCCCCACAGCAGGACACGACAGAAAATATGTCTCAGCCAAGCTGGTTGTGCCATCAACAGTGACAGATGCACAACACAGCTTCTATGCTATGGACACAACTGAAAGCTTTGTGTTTGCATAAAAAACGAAATCTACTCAGACAAAGTTAAGGGAACCGTACAGCTATTTTTTTTTTTTTCTATTGTATATGCTCAGTGTGGTTTTAGTGGCACAAGACCTATTGACAGGACTCAGTAGTGATGTTGCAAGAGGCTCTTCATATAGCAAACGGAGTGCCATTAGTCAATAGAACAAAACTGAAGTCTAAAGTCTTTGGGAATTAAAAATGGACCTGCAAGTTGTGCACTAGACATTATTTCTCCTATGGAACATTTACACTAACTTTAACTACAACTTTACTCAGAGTTACTTTATTTTGAGGGATTGAGTGGTGGGCCAGTCTGAGCACAAGCGCCTCTGCAAGGCTATTTATTTAGTTACTTTTCTCTAACAGATGCACCAAAGGAAGGAGGCTGCTTTGATCTTAGACAGGAAGAGCAAAGCAATATGCACACAAGACCTGAGGTCTCTGATGACATTGTCATTCAGCGGGTTGAATTACGTGTGGCAAATCAGCATCTCAGCTTCTTAAGCTTTTTACCTCCAAAATGAAACAGATGGGCTTTGTCAGCTTCCTCCCACTGTTAAATGGGGATGAAGTGTGCTGATGAAAACTGCCATTGGCAGATTGTTTTGAGGTCTACAGGCTCCAAGAAACATAGAGGGTTAACCTTAAGAAGGATGACATTTCCATGTTCTGGTTTTAGAGGGAAGGGACATTTATTTTTAATAATTTTCCATTTGGATTTTGTCTTAGTTTAACTTTTGAAGGTTGACCTAAATTAACAGAGTTTTTTGTATTTAAGGGCAACACATAAATGATAGCACACACTGGACTATTCTACTGATTTCAGAGGAACTAGATCTACATTAATTTAAACCTTTCAGTTCTATGTAATATATATATATTTTCAAAAAACATTTGAAACACAACAACAAATTTAAGACAAAATTAAACTGGAGACCATAGATCTATGTTACACTGTGATCTTCAAATGGTTAAAGAACAATGTAGGTTTATACGTTCATATATCTTGCTTAACACTGTTTACTTCCTGTAATGACTTCAGTTCAGTCAATCAATTTTCCTCAAGCACAGCTTATGGCTGCAGGGTATTTTGGACTTACTCAGGCATCTCAGCATACTTTACAAATAAAACAGAGACAGCTGACCATAAAGCATATGATATTACCAAAGGCATTATTAACATTTTCTCAGCAGAAATGATAACAGAGACAAAAGCCCACTCTGTCTTCAGGGAATGAGAGCTACACTGCTGGGAGGAGGAACATGAGCTTGGAAATAATTGCACTGGAATCTCATTACGTTGATGCTGTTTCACAGGACGGGAATATGTTTTGGTGAAAGGACTGTAAGACCTGCGTAAGCCTTCTCCATATTCCCTTGAAGTCATGCAGGGATTGGATGTATGTTTTTTCCTATCAAATCATGAGAAGTGTGCTGTGACACAAAGAAGCTGCTCACAGTGGGGACAGGACTGATCGCTCCCTGTGCTGATACCTCAGGGATGGGATACCTGTATTCAGTGTTGAGCTGTCAAGAAAAATAAATAAATAAATAAATAAGGGCAAA
The DNA here is from genome assembly GCF_011077185.1 of Oxyura jamaicensis. NCBI lineage: Eukaryota > Metazoa > Chordata > Aves > Anseriformes > Anatidae > Oxyura > Oxyura jamaicensis. The sequence goes on from NC_048894.1 coordinate 37,492,047, forward strand.
CAGTACAAACTAAAAAGAGGAAACTTAGTCAAAGCAAGAACTAAGAGATTGCTGGAATTTTGTCTGTTTATAAAAATAAAATCTTAGTCAGAGTAGGGGAAAGAATATATTTAGAGCCAGCAAAACAACCTGGCTTTCCTGGCTCTATATATACACTATTTTGCCAGACTCCAGCTAAAACCACCCAGTTTTTCCCCTCAGAAACAAACAACCCTGTTTGCTCCCAAAACTCAAAGAAAGCCTAATTTGCTTTAAGCTGCTAAAAAAACTTCCTGCATCTTGAGTTAGCATTGTGTGCCAGGCTTCAGCGTGCTGAGAAATGAAAAAGTGCTTTGTAATGGAAAAGCCAGTTCGTTCCTCACTATGTGGTGCCACAGTAATAAAAAAGAAAGTTGCAAACCTTCCCATGTTAAAGAGGCCAGAAGGAACAAGGGATTAATTTAAAGAGTTCAGACGTTAGATCACTGTGATCAAAACTATATACTCCAGCCATTTCCAGGCTCAGTGAAGGCTGGTTTTCTTGGATATTTGGTAATTCACTGAACTGTAAGATAGAAAGAGAAAGCTGCATAAAGCCACTCACTGTTACAGAGTGGGAGGTTAATGAAGTTCATTTAACAGACCAGTGGTGCAAACCTGTTATCAGATGGCTTGTGCAGATCCCAGATGGCTTAAGTAAAGCTTGAAACTTAAACAGGTACTAGCATTTTGTCATGTGATTAATAAAGCAGCAAAATACTTATAGCTCTTCTGCAGCAGGGTTAATGACCTTCCATAACTATGTACTTTAACCAAAAAGGAGCACATTGTAATGCTGGGTACCTCTAAGTCACATTCTTCAGTCAGCTAATTGAATTATTTTTCTCATCACAGAACATCGTTAAAAAACTTCAGACCTTGTCTTCAATTACTGCAGCACTTTGTGGTGAAGCAGGCATCATGCTGAGCACGGACGGCTGCTCGTCCTCCTCCCCTGCCAGGTGAGGAGCACAGCCTGGCTGCTGCAAGGGGGGGACCGAGCGGCCTCCCACCACAGCGATGGCTGTCCCGCCTGTAAGAAGCAGAAAAGCACCAGGTTAGGTGAAGACAAGATCCTCTGTGCTGGCTGGGCAGTACAGAAAATGCAGAGCTCTTCAAAAGCTGGGCCTTGGACCAAATCTGTATCTTGTATCACTAACTCCTTGCCAGCTCCTTCTCTGCACCACCTAACCCTTGCAGCATCAGCCTTTATCCTCGACTATGCCTGACATGGTTTTGTATTTTTGATTGCTTGTAAAATAATTACCACAGGTGCAGATTTCAGCTCTGTAGTATAGTTTATTCTGCTGTCAGCCACTTGGCCATGCCATGCAGATACACCAACAACCCTTCTTCACAGTCTTAGATCCCCCCATCACAAACTGCCATGCTTCGGGAGGCCAGAGCAGGCCTGAAGCATTATTACTGTCACCAGCTGCCCTTTCCACATGGTTTTTGCCAGCCTCTTCTGTAGACCCCCAAGGAGTGTTTTTGTTGTGAAGCAGTTCCCAGAAATTGAAGGAAAGAAATCAAACAATTTCTCGCCCTTCCAGGAATAAAAAACAGTGCAGTCTTGTGAGAGCAGGTCCAGTTCTAGGTTCACACTTGCTTTGGGACTATGGAAAAAACCTCAGACCTTGTTAAAAACCATTGCTAAGTCCCATTGCTAAGTCCCATTGTTAAGTCCCATTGCTTTGGGACTATGGAAAATTTCATGGGACTATATCCTCTTCATACTCCAGACTATATTTACTGTAAACACCTACAAAGCCCTACTGACTCCACATAAATGCTTTGCTATGTCAGGGTTCAGCACCTTGAATGACTACATCTGCCCACAGGCTTCTCCATCAGACACATGCTTGTGGAGGGCCAGGGGAAGGTGCCCCAGGCAACACCATCAGGAGGGGTACACCTACCTCCAGCTCCTGTGGCCACCTAGAAGGAGCTGTCCTGCATGGATGTGTCCCCTGCACTCACCTGGACATGCAGTCTGTGGCCTTCTCCGGCACCAGGGAGCAGTGGGGAGAAGACTGGGTCACGAAGGCAGAGGCCTGAGACAGCAGCTTTCTGCCCTGCTTCCCTGGTCCGCTTGCAGATTTTCTCAGCAGCCACTGGAGGACAGGCCAAAAGTCACTGGCCCCATGGACTGTGTCCCTGCTTGTAGGATGCCCCCCTTCCTCCACATTTCCCTAGCAGACATGGGTGCACCTTCTCTCTGGATGGAATGAGGTCCCATGTGTGTTTCAAGGGGAGCCTGGGTGCAAGGACAGATGTGCAGGAACTGACGTGAGCTGGGGGAGGCTACTGGTGCTGTTCTTCAGGGCATCAAAGAGCAAGACCTGATCTCTACAGACATCAAGAGACACTGTCTCTGAGCACAGCCTAAGGGCAGGCATGTGTGGGAGCCTCAGCAGCAGCCCTTCACGGCACCAGACCGGCATACCCTGGGTATGAGAGCAGCCCCTGGCACAGCCTGGGGAGACAGGGAGGATGCTACTTATATATAGCCCAAATACAGGTAACGGTAGCGTTATCTTCAATCATATATTGTGTTTATTCATGAAAACATAGCATTTTATTCCAGACACTGTATTTCACTTACATCTGGTGTTTACACAAGCCCATGATTCAATGCCAGACAAATCCTGCATAATCTCTTTGGTAAATTACGGTTAAAAGAGCTGCCTGCAGCATTTCTGCTTTGTCTTCCTACCAGAGGCAATGGCTGGTTCTGTGGGCAGTAAAGACCCAACGTCAGTTTCAGCTTAATCAGTTCATTCACCCTTTCAGAAGAAATGCCCAGAAACCAGCAACAATTTTTAAGTATCTCCAAAACCGGATGACTCAGTAGTCATGTCTTCAAGGTGGCTCCCTAATCAGCTCTTTTTTATATGTATCAAGAATGATAGCATATGGCATCTATGAGAGAGAAGATTTGAAGCTACGGAAGTTAGCTTTAATCTTACAGAAGAATATAAAAGGATGCCTCAGAAAAGCTCTGTGGAGGTCACTTAAAGGTCTTCTACCAACGTTGCTTAAATAGGATTTGATAGAATTATTCATTGCCTTTTTAGTCTATTTCCTTGAAGTCCCTTACCTAAAATACCTTGATCTTTCTTCTTTTCTCCATGCCTCATGACTGAGCAAAATCAGTAAATTGGGGTTTTTGCCTGGGGTGGGAGAGAGTATATTAAGAAAACAGCTTCAGACTGCAGTTTTTTTTTTTTTTTTTTTTTTTTTTTTTCCTTTTCAGATGTCTATTCCATGAAGAGATAGCCAAATTGACCGTGTGCAACCCTGTATTTATAGAAATTAAAATGTGGATGTCAGAATGAAAGGAAGAAATGAAGAGTCAAAATAAATTATCACGCATTCATTCAGTAACCTTCCTGGAACTGAGGTTTTGCTTGAAGATAAAACTATACTTTATTTGTGCCAATATTTAAAAGTAGTTTAGCAACCTTTGCTGAGATACTAAGAACTTGTTCAGCCTCTTATTCAGCTGCTGCTTTGGAGTGAAGAAAGATGTGCTGCTGTGGACAAGATTGGTGAATTAGGGTTAATCCAGGCAATCACGTAGGAAGAAGACTTAAATGGAACCATCTTACATATACATAGATAATTCATGACTAGAATGCAAGTACTTTTCTACACTTTCCAGCAGAGGCAGTACATTATGCATATATTGCATGTCATCCTAGCCAGAAGGGGAAGCATGCTTCAAATTTGCTTTCTCTTAGGTTGTTGGCACACTTGCTAAACTTTACTAATTGCATTTTGGAAAAGATCATTCAGGAAGGAAAAGAATCCATTAAAATACTAAAAACAAATCCAGACAGACAATTAGGCTGGATAAACCCTCAGAAGTGCTACAAATTCCTTGCATCTGCACCTGCGTCAGTGGACCCTGTTACAGCTGGAGTTTCATTTGAAAACTGTGAAGTCTCATGAACCAGAGGCATTCTGCATGTGGATAGCTTGCAAAAACAGGTCATAAAGGTGCTGAGTAAGGTCTCAACTTCCTATTAACGGTAGTCTTTGGACAGAAATGATTCAGATTCTTCTAAGATTGCAGGATTGGAGCCTATATAGGAATATGATCAAGGACTACAACAGAACGATGAAACTAGGACATTGCCAGACAACCCGAAGAAGACCCAATATTAGTAATTCTCATATGTCTAATAACTTTCAAACTGGCATATCCATTTTTGCTATACAAGATAAAGAGATCTGTATAAATTAATGTTAACAATATTAGCTGTCAGAGTAGTTAGGCCTATTAAAAATATGATTGATGCATGGGGGTAACATTTCCAAAAGAGCAAATCCTACTTTCCGCAGAGCTGGGGGGCAGGTCTAGCAGAGCGCTCCAGCCAGCTCAGTCACTGCTAATGTAAGCAGCCACTTAGCTTTCTGCGGTGCTGTGCAGGACACACTGCGGTTTCCTAGCATAGCCAGGGACATAATTTAAAATAGTCCATGTTACTGCACATCTGCATTGCTCTAGGAGTGTGAACATGACTGCTTTCTGTCTCTCAGCTTGCAGTCTCAAGGATGGTCTCATAAAACAGGCAAAGATGGCCCTGGTAAAATGCCATGTCAACATCAGCCCATAGCATCCAGCCATGGACATCGCCATGGTGCAAGGCTGGGAGGTGTCTGCACTGTGCTGTGTTGTCCTTATGCACCCAGAATCCACAGCCTGAGTGGAAGCTAAAGAAAAAAAGTCTTTTGTGCACTCAGGCAGGGCAAAAGGGAAATGAAAGCCAGAGCAACCAAAAGCATATCAAATAATCCTGCTCAGTTTCAAGTAAGTGGAAAGATTTCTGTGAAGAGAACCAAAGGAAAAACAAACAAACAAACAAACAGACAAAAAAAAACACAAAAACCAAAGCCACCCACCACCACTGTAGAGACTTAGCCAGTCACAACAGCAAACACTGGAAGTGAATGAAGGAGAGGAAAACAATGTTCCCCTCACAGATGCCACAAAGGCAGGGCAAGGGCTGGAGAACAGAGTGCAGCACTTCCATGTTCTGCCTAGCAGTTCAACTGAAACATATATATTTTTAATATGTTTATATCCTTTGGCTAATTTTTGATATTAGGCTAACACTTTTGCATTTCCATCTACAGTGTTGGCTGTAGCATTGTAGAGTGCAGCTTTTGCCTTTTTATTGTTATTTTTATTTTTTCCTTTTTTTTTTTTTTTCCAAGTTTGATATACCTGTATGATGCCCATCTGTTTTCTGGATGGAACTCCTGTGGCTGCAACTTCCCATTAGCCACCAGAAGGCAGCTGATCCTTGAGCATCACTTAAATCCAGGATTCCTGGAGAGACACCAGCGTACCTGCAAACGCCATCAGACTGACCTGCAAAAAGAAATGATTAGCAGCACGCTGGGTTTTGACAGCGAGCAATCAGGCAACCTTTGTGATAACCTTGCCTTGGATGACCTTGCCCACCAGAGATATTTTGGCTACAGAAGGCCTCTTCTTACATCTTTAACTTGCATAGGGGTAGACCATGTTTTTGGGGAATGGTAGCCTCCTTGTTCCTAGTGGTGGGGCATGGACCATGCTGGGGTTTGCAGAGAACCATATTGCTCCTCCTTTGTGCAATAATTTTCATCAGTGCAGCCCTTTGCCAGTGGAGTGGAAGGGCTGTCCTTTGGTGGAGAGGGGGAAAAAAAGGGGTCTACATTTGCCTACACTGTGTCTGTTGGAGGTGGAAGTACCAGCCTGCTGGCGGGTCCTCACTCCTCCACTCTAGTGGTGTCTGTTTGGAAAGCAGCTCCTAAAATTCCTGTGGGATTCAGCCCAGTTTCTCTTGAAGCCCAGAGGACACAAACCACAGTGCACTAACTCCTGCTAGTAACAGCTCTGTAACTTGCTGTACATGAGATTGCTGTGCCAAAGTTAAATAACCTGAAGAAGCACGTCAGGGCTTTCTGCAAGAACAGTAGCAGCACTGTTCAGAAGCAGCACCATGCAGCAGATAGATAAAAACCTTTAGAAGGATCTTGGTAAGACAACAGGAGAATAAAAGAATAGAGAAAGAAAAAGCCTGTCTCCAGCTTCCAATTAACCTGCCCCCGGCTGCTTTCATCATGTTAATTTTATATTTTACACGTGTTAGATCAACAGGGAGCACAGATGGCTGTGCTCACTTGTGAGACCACAGCCACCGACTGGGGCACCAGCAGCACCTCTGTCACTTCCCTGCAATGTGGGGAGGGGGGCTCCAGCCAGTGCAGTGACAGCAGTGGGTCAGTGAAGGTTAATAAAGGCAGGCAGCATGTAATTATCACTCCCTTGTTAGCCTCGGCCTCTCAGGAATAAATTAGAGAGACAAATACAGAGGAGCTGTGAGAGGATCAGGCTGCATCTCGTGCTACGGGAGGGGAGGGCCACCTTCCTGAAGGTCCCTCTTTCAATTTTCTGGAGTATTTTAGAGGAAAGTGCATCCATCTGAGTTACTATTTGGGAATTTTAGGTGGCTACATTAATTTTCTTTAAGCATTTAGTAGCACTAAATATAAGCTTACAGAAAGCAAGTTTTCCTCCCTCCATTATCTAAGGGCCACAGGCACATCTGTCACATGGATTGTTTTCACTTCAGTTTCTTGATCAGTCTACATTACTTTGGGCTTGTGGCAAAAGGGACGCTTTAAAATGATTAACAGTGCTCTTGAGACTATAGCTCCTGAATGTAGAAGTCTCATTTGCAACAAAGCTGACAACAGCTCTATTAGCCATCTCTTTGCACATGTTTAAGCAATGAAGATGAGGCTTTCTCTGCAGCAAGTTAAGGAAGCAGATGAATTCCCAAGGCAGAGCACTGGTATGGTAGAGCTGTTACACTTGCAATCAGCTTGCTGTTAATTGTTTCATCTCAATGTGGTGAAGTAACGCATAAAATAGCTTGGGCGAAGGTACTGTTAGGAAACATTGGTCACAACCCTAAAAGGCCACAAGTCACAATTTTGCCTGACGTCAGAGCAGAACGAACAAAGAGAACATAAAAGGTTCTGTTTTTAGGTGGGAGGCAAAGTGAAGGTACAAAATACAAAGCATAAAACTTGGGGGGCATGCTGCACATTGTGGGAAACTTGAAAGTCAGAAAAATACCACTGCTGGTCTCACTTCTGCACTTTCGTTATTAAGCGTTGTTCTCTGCTTAGTGGTTTTCCCCATCCACTGATAACACATACTAACTTCTGAAAAGCAGCAGCTGCAAAAAGAAAAAAAGAAAAAAAAAAACAAAAAAAGCATTATTCACATAGGTGGGAATGATAAAAACCTCGTGATGCATCCCTGGTGCGCTTTGGCACCGTTCTGGCATGTACCACTTCACAACCGTCCTCCTGTCAATGCTACAGCTGAAAAGTGAGCAGGTACACTCAGAGGGGTGCCAGAAGACCTATTAGCTGGGTCGCCCTGATGGCTGCAGTATCTAACCCTCCTTTATTCCTCACCACGCATGGACAGCTACGCAGCAGATTTCCCCAGGTGGCACTTAAGAACTGACTTGATCACGGCTAGTACCAGGGGAGGCAGACATCCCAGACCTGGCATTTTCCTGTCCTCCTCCTGGCAGGCCTGACCTCTGTCTGTGTCCTGCTGTGGCACAGCTAACACCAGCTGGTCTAGAAAGCTGGAGAAGTTGTACGCAGCTATCAAAACGCAGCCACATGCAGCCATAGCTGCTCAGAATTCTCGAGGTGATGGGCGGCTGGCCACAGGGACTGCCCGAGTACATCGCGGGTTTATCAGCCACCTCCTCCTTCTCTCATAAATAGATCTGCGTTCAAGCCAGCTGCTGGTACAGGTCATTACCATCCTTTGCTGTTTATAGCTTTTTTTTTTTTTTTTTTTTTTTTTTTTTTTTTCCACTGGAACAAAGCTATAGACAGAAAGCCAGAAATGGTTTACTGAGTAAGTGAATTAAAATTGTGCCTTCCCATGTGGCTGGACAACTTTGTAAAAATAAAAAAATAAAAATTGCAGGGGGAGAAAAGGAAGTTATTGGATGACTTTGAGTTCATGTTAAGAAGATACTGTGGTTGCAGAATGCCTTAAGTCCCCAAAGATCAATTAGGATAACACTGTGGACTCCAGTTTTAAAGTGCAGTTCCTTACACCTGAATTTAGCTAATCCAGGTGCTTACACCCAAATGTCAATCATCTGGGTTAAGCTTCCAATGAAGGCGTCTCTTTAAAGAAAGCTGGCATGGGGCACCTTGATAACATTAATGGGACAAAGCTGTTTCTGCCCATGCACATCACTCTTTAAAATTATCTCTACTTATCTCAGTTTCTCACAGCAACAAACGTAGTCTGTGAAGTCATAGCTAGAAACTTTGCAGGTCTCCATCATTGCCATGGCAAGTACAAATTCCCCAGTCAAGGTATATTCTGAACACCGAAGCGCTACGAAGCTTCACAGTCTGCGTTCAGGACTCTCTGCAAAAGCTGTTCCCTCACATTCAAAGTAGTCACTTATCTGCAGTCATGTGCTGCTGAGTAACCAGAGACCAATCTGCCAGCCGCGTCCATAAAGGACGATTTTGCCCAAAGAGATTTTCCCTTTCCCATGAGAAAGCACTGAGAGAACATACTCTTCTGCACAGAACAACAAACAATCTTGAGCAAAATATCCCTGGCTCTTTCCCTTCTGCCTTTCCACATTTTCACTACTGTTCTGGAGTGTGGCTTTGCAGAGCTGAACACCATCGAATCTCACCCGAACTCATGAGGGCCCCGATATTACCACCTGAACAATGACTGGCTTTGGCAGTGCAGTTGTTAAGAGGTACTAAATACACCATCAGATCTGATCAGATCATGCACCTCATGGCCTTCAGCTTTTGCTATGCCTGATGTAAAAATAAATACATAAATAAATATTAAAGCTACACCATAAAAAAAGCTCAAAGATTTGGTTAGAAAATAGCAATCTCCGGTACTGTTGCTTTGCAGAGATGGGATAGCCTGGCTTGTGTCACCTACCCATTCTATGTTTTTTCTTTGTTTGTTTGTTTGTTTGTTTGGAAAAGACTCCAGAAAGAGTTAACTCCTCAGGAACCACATAGAAGGCTCTACTAGAAACCAGCTCATTGAAAATCAGCAGCTTCATGGTGTTTAAGTGTGTTTTACCTGTGGATCAACAAAACAATTAAGATTTCAGGAAATTCACCTGAACAATTTTTTACCGCTGTAAAAACACCCATCCCTCCCTTCCTCTCTATCTATTAAACAACCTAAAAATATCTTGGTGAGTACAGTTGTACAGCAATGTGACATTTTTACTGCTAGCTCTTCTCCCCTGATTACTCTTCCCTGTAGCTGCCCTATTTCACAATAACTTCCCGTGGCTCAAGCTCTGTGCTGAGGGCCTTTTTTTTTTTTTTTTTTTTTTTTTTTTTTTGCATACAAGCTGCATGCAGTAAAGCAGGACCAGTCTGCTCCAGCACTGTCTCCAGCCCCTCCTGTTACCCCATTCTGCTCTCGACGAACGGAGCTGAAGGGAAACGCACCCCTTTTGACTCGCAGAGGTGCCTGCTGTGAAGATGCTGCGATGTCAGCGCCGAAGAATTAAGTGCTAATGTAATAACTGTGAGTTTGTGCTCCATTAAGTGAGCTCCTGCTGACTGCTTAATGAGCAAACAAAAACTCAAACTCCATTAATATTATTCCTCTAACATTAAATGTAAAAAAGGAAACTCAAAAGCCCTTAGTGGCAACCACCGGGGAGTCTTCTGAAAACGCAGAGCAAGGTGGAAATTGTGCATCCCATCGCTGCCTTTTGAACAGACTTAGCTGTTTATTTTTCTTTTTCAGAAGGGTGGAGAATTAGGTAACAATACCGAGAGGCTGGCTGCTTCCTCTCTGCAGCTTCTGAATCCTTTGTTGCAAAAAGAGCAGCGACAGGTCTCCTCTTCCTGTCCTCGCACTGCGACAGCTGTATCGCAGGGGCTGTGATGTGCACGGGTCCTTCAGGACGTTGAGGAGAGCCTAGAGGAAAATCCTTACTTGTCAAGATAACACATGGGATTTACAAGGGACCTAAAAAAGAAATCAGGAATACTGATGCAGTTGTACTGTTTGGGAAGAAGAACTCCAGAGCCCAAGCTCGGCTCCTGCAGGGGTGGTGCGTGAGCGGAGCACCTTTCAGCAAGCGACTGGGTGAGGTATGGCCACTACGAGGGCACCCGTAGATCACGGCTGCCTTGGGCAGCCCGAGCCTCGAGTCACACATGGCCTTTAAATCACGACTGCTGCTGTGGAAATAAAGCCAGCAGAGTTCAGAGATTAATGCAAGGTTTAGGCTGCACACGAACGGTGACATTCTCAGCACAACAAAGCAAGGGACAGCCTCTTTGCCTCTACCATTCTCTTCAGCGTTTACCATCTGTGGAGAGACAGTAAAGCCCTGATTCTATTATTTCTCCAGGAAATAATAGAGGAATTAAGGAAATTAAAATTAAGGAAAAAAAAAAGGGGATGTGAAGTTTACAGATCAGTACCCTAATTTCTGGAGGTCTGTTAGCTGAGAGGGATCTTCTAACAAATTATTTATATGGTCTTAGAAACTTTCTTATGAAAAGGAACAAGTAGTGTTTGCATTTCCTCTGGTTTTATCTGAAATTCCCGGTCAACAGACATTATTAAATTTACAGAATTTATAATCAAAGCATAAAGATATTTATTTGCTTAAGGAATCTTTCCTAGAGAAACATGCTTTTTCCCAAGTACCACAGAAGTGTGTAAGCCAAGTTTCAAGACTTGATAGTCTAGTAAGGAACTGAAACTTCGTACACAAATAGCGTGAACTACCTGCTGTTTCAACTTGTAGTAACCTGAAGCAACAGTCTGGGTGTACCCTTGTTTACCCCAACCAACATGCTGAGCCTTACAGGAAACACAGAGAGATAACGTGCAAGAATGACATCTCCCCACTTCCTGAAGGACACACATTAGAGTGTCAAGGACACTCTCAGCAGGTGATGTTTCATCCGCTAAAACACCCTCATCTGTTTAATTTATAATGGTATCTGAAAGGTGAAGGCTTCCTACCATTAGTAGTGAAATGGGCCATTTTGTAAGAAACACGATAATAGCAAACAAACACATAAGAAGGTAGAGGAAAAGAACTGGGGGAAATGGCATGTTAGTTGTCATTCTGTTTTTACAGTTCTTGCTCCAAAACAGATTTATTGATCTGATCTTTGGGAAATGCTCTCCAGTACTGCCATTGGACACAACTCTCTGCCCTAAGAACACCTCTAGCGATGCTGGCAGGAACCTTCTGGATCATAAAGGGAGTTGTCCCATTCCTCCTCCTCCCCAAAAGAAATGAAAATCAGGACCATCAAAATAATCTGTGCCCTATGCTGAATCCTGTCTTTTACTAAAAGACAAATAAAATGGAGACTGGGAGGCCCATTAGGGATGTTGTACCTTTTAGATATGAAAGAATGGGCAGCTTGTTTATAACACTGCAATTGGCAGCTAAAAAGCATAGCAAAAGATCAGTTCAACAATGTTAGGCATCAGGCAGTAGGTTCTTCACATCCTAAAAATCTTACTGTATCAAAGACACCGAAGCATTTGCATGTAAAAGTAGCAAATAGCCTAAGGAACAGTCCTCCCTCTGATTATGGTGACTGTGAAATATCACGATGCTAATACCTTATTTAAGGTCACATAAACATTGAAAGCTAGTTATTTGTTGGTTTAGTGAGGGTTTCATTACATACAAAGGGAAAAACTTTAAATACAGCAACCACCAAAATCTCTCAACTGGGAGCAGGTTGGATTTTGATCTTGGACAGGTCATCTTTGTCCAAAAACCCTTCACTGCTGCATAAAGGCTTGCTTATGCTCCCCAAAGATACTAGGTCCTCTGTTAATGTTAGAGCTTTCTAACTCAAGGGAGATTTATATAAAGACATCCCATATGCTAGAGCTCATGGGTATTCTTTCTCAAACTTTCTACGAAGACAAATCTTGATTTACAGATTCAAATATCAAAGCATAGCATATTTGTTCTGTACAGACTTTTACAACTTTTTTTTTTTTTTTTGTAGTTGTTTTTTCTGTCCAGCAAAGTAAATGAACTAATGAATTCAAGCAAAATTCAGCACTTTTAGGTATAAATAACACTCCCTTCCCCCCAGTAACAAACTACACATATGCACACAAGTACTTTTCCCTTTTTGCAGCATAGGTTGAACCGCAACGATTTGGAGTTATGCTTTGTTGAGGTTTTTAGGAAAGACCCCGAGGAAAAGAATCTGCTCTAAATTCTTTCATTCTCATGCTGCAGAGTTTGTATGACACAATATTGTCTAAATTGGCACATATCGGTACAGAGGCTGACATATCCAACACTCTTTTTTGTCTGTGCTGGATTTATTTCTTAATGAAAGCATAAAGCTAGTCCAGCCTTCATTGTTAAAAAACCACAAAGGTAACCTACAACATGAATTTCTTTTCCAGTCATTGGCAAGCAGTAGGCACTGTCTATATTCTCTGCATTATTACACGTAGGCAAGTGATAATTCTGAAGAAGCCACGCATCCATCAGTCAATATTTCCATGCCTATAGAGTTATTGCTGCCACAGAATGATTTGTTTGGGCAGAAACTTTATTTACACATAGCAAACATAGTCTCATCCAATTACTTTTGCTGCATGCACCTTTGAAGCAGGACATTGTTCAAATATGAACAATATTCAATTCTTGAATTCTGTAGACAATCAAAGCAGAGTGTAGCAGGCATGCCCTCAGCATCCAAGCCATTGCAGCTTTTTTTTGCAGTCAATACAAGGGCCCAACAAGTATGTGACACTAATGATATACTCAAAGTACCTTTAAACTTACCTCTGCAGCATCTATATATATATATTTAATTTCTAAGTTTATAGTTCTCAGAAATGCCATAATCAATAACCCACTCAAACTATCAAGATGAAGTAAAGCAGGGTTTCTGCATTGCCTTTGCAACAGAGGATACTATTTTTCTTACATTTGTTGTGCAATATTAGGGAAGAGCTATAATGACACCTTCCAGAGCTTGGAAAATGGTGTACAGAACAGCTCCGACAAGATTTTCAAAGCTGCCAGCAGTGTTTTCAGAAGCAAAAAAAGCACATCAGCTGTTAAATCAAAATACCCATTTCAGTGGTATTTAGGCACCTGACCCATTCCGATGCCAACTCTGGTCCCACGATAGCATCATACCCATCAGCCTCCCCTTCCCCTGCAGATTGCCCGTGGTCACAACCAAACCCAAGAGCAACCAGGCCCTGTTCTTGCTCAGTGCAGCTCTGCCCACTGGCTGTCCAGCCAGACTTCTGGCTTGCTGATTGAGTTTCCACATTGGTCTTCTCCTACCTGGAAACTGGAGTGTTTGACTCCCTGATTCCCTGTGCCACACTTGAGTACCTGATAGACCTCGATGGGGCTGGGATGTGTATGCGGTGTGTTGTCCAGTATTTGTCCCTGGAGAATCACAGATTCCCTAGTCACAAATCCTTAGGTCGTCTTCCTTAGGTCGTCTAAGGAAGACAGCAATGTGAGTAGGGGTCTGAAGTGGAAGAGAAAAGGCAGTGCTTTGCCTTGCATTGAGGAGATTAAAAGGTTAACTTTGGCAGTGTTCATTTGTTGTGAAACAACTGCCTCTGCCAGCCCGTTCCTTGCACTGTTCCTATCAAGAGCTCTGTGAAAGTCTGAGCTCAGTGTAGGCTCTGCTGTTAATTTTAATGGCCTCTATAGGATAACTGCAGATAAAGTAGCATCTGGCAAGGCACAGATACCACAGAAAGTCTTTCTTTCTTTTTGCAGTTGATTGCTAACCCTAAAGCAATGATGGTTACCTTGTCCTCATTGCCCTTCCAAGCAGCCTCTACACCAGACAAAGGAAAACAAGAATGTGCTGTCAGATCCATCTTAGTGAATTATTCTTGAAGGGACAGTCCTATGAAGCTGCTATTTCACAAACACTTCATTAAACCCTAATGTGACTAATGCATTTGTTATTCATGTGTATTTAAATTTATTCTTTGAGCTGTTTGTAAGTCTATTTCAAGGCAACTAGAGTCAACAATCTTCACATTGCTCTCACTCACCCTTCATTATCATGGTACAGTTAGTTTCTCTCTTTCCCTCCCACACCCTTTACTTTAGAAGAACTCATCCTCAGGCCACAAAATCACAAGTCACTACACAATATTTTTTTAGAAAAAAAAAAGGATTTTTTTTACACAACAGAAGACATGTTCTAGTTACCAAACTTTCCTAAAATTATCCTCCTATAATCAATATTGCACCAGCATTTTCAGAGAAATCTCTTTGTCACACTCATTAGGCAAGATGAAAAACAACACAAGGAAATTCAGGAAAGCTCTTGATACAACAGTAATTATGGTGTTAAAACCTGGCCTCCATCACAACAATCTAAGCAGATAGTTTCTCAGTGAAATTATTATTTACTGATGAAAATCTATCCAAAACAAAAAAGTCAGCAGTGACTATGAACTTACGCTAAGTCTTTCCCCTTTCCACAATCTCAAGATCTGTTTTAATGTTGTTTCAGGTCACCTCGCTCTGAGGCAGCACTGATTTATTCTGCTCCCAGGCATTTCCAGGCTGCAGGGCAGAGGGAACAGCCCCACTGCCTTTCTGCAGAGGATATTTAATAACGGGATTCTTCACGCTTAGCTTATCGAGGTGTCTGGTTCAGGGAGAAATTTGGAGGCTGTGCACATTTTGTGCTGCCAAGAAAGCCTGAGAAAAGGTTGGTTTTGGAGGAGATGGCACACAGGGTGTGCACCCTGTTGCCCTGCTCAGATGCAGACTGGGGAGGTGGGTCTCTGCACCTTAAACAAAAAAAAAAAAGGAAAAAAAAACAAACAGCAAAACTCCATACATCTTGGTTTTGAAAGAGTGAAGAACAGAGAGAGAGAGAGAGAGAAGGAAAACAAACAAAAATAAATAAAAAAAGAGGTCTTTTAGAGCTCAAGTCCCAATAACAGTTTTGTGAAGATTTTCAGCAAGAAATCAATTACAGCCAAAATGGAAATCTTTCACCCTGCAGCCTAATTGAAGAATATATGTATTCACGAAAATTAAACAGCGTCAACCTGTAGGAAGCCCAGCGCCTGCTCACTCTGAAATCCTATGTAAACTTGCCATTACCACAACAGCAGCCTCTTAAAAGTGATCGATGCTCCTCACCATATGGCTGGGGCAAGGTGAGCGGGGTGGATGCCTGACACGAAGCACAGCATCGATCCCTTGAGATGAATGTGGCAGCAGCTGCTGGGCTGGGAGCATGCTGGCCATGCACTGCCAGCCATGGTAGCAGTCCTGGTGACATGTGTCTGCTGGTCCCCAAGGTGTAGGGGCACCCACCGTGCTCACAGTCCCTCTGCTGCATTTTCCCTGAACCAAGGCATCAAATTCCAAGAAGCCACTGCCACTGCCAGCCAGGTTTTGCTATGTGATTTTGTGTTGCTAGCAGCTGTGGCGAGACCCGACGGGGGAGTATCTGTGGAAAGCAACTTGCAAGTAGAGGTGTAAAACAGTTTTAACACATGGAAGCCTCTGATGCACAGCCCTCTGAACCTGCAAGTTAAAATTGCAGCCAGCAGCATCTATAAGACTAAGAGTGCTGAGGTGCTGCAGTTGCAAGGAACATTTCCAGTGACCCTGGATAGGACAAAGACCTGTATTTTCATCCATGTGCCCTAAATCAGAGCGGCACACAGGATCATCAGGTGCTAGCACAGTGTTATTTTGATGGGGCAGGAGGGGCGAGGCAGCTGGGGAGGACTGTGGCCTCCAGGTTACTAAAGCACCCATGCAGCAACATAACTGATCTTTTAGAAAAGACCATAACTGCAAAATGCTCATAATAAGCTTACAATCCTTCTAAAATTCTCAAATTTTAACACACGCTCACACCAAAACTATGAAGACCCCACCCTCTGTGGCTGCTGTGGGGAATAGTTTCTGGAGAGCAGCCGCGGTTCCCTGACTCGCTGGGTTGCACTGCCACCCCAAGCCCAGTGACGAACCATTAGCATGTGTGGTTATCTAGGCCAGCAGATGTTGGCTCCAGGAGAAACACAGCTTGGTGTGAACGCACTGGTGTGACTGCTGGGGCAGGACCACTGCTCTGCACCCATGCCAGTGTGGCACAGGCAGGCGGGTCTGTGCTGAAGGGCAAGGTCTGCGCAGAGACCTTTTTACATGGTGGGATTAGTATGTTTGACTGAGTTAAATACCAATGTCTATTAAGATATTCTGGAGAGAGGCAAAATGTTTGTCTCTCTCTGCAGCTGAGGCCTAACTCAGCATGGTGGCTTGAGGAGGCTGGGCAGGAGAGTGCCCAGCAGGCTGAAGAACACCTCTGATTAAACCAATGCTCCTGCACCCAAAATATGGTGACTGCCAACCACAGAGCTATTAGTTTTGGTGTTAGAGCAGATGAGCATTTACAAAATACCAGCAACCAACAGACACCTCTGTTTGCCTCAGCGCACGAACCATTCCTGACCACTCCTACAGGACACCCGAGACCTTCCCCACCACAAAATGGCAGCCTTGGCCGTGAGCATGCAAGAGGCCAGCTCCTGTGAGCAGCTCTCCATCTTAAACTGGCTTGGGTTGGTCCCCGTGGCACATCACGCAGCCAGGCCCAGCCTCCAGACATAGATTTAATTCCTTACTGATGTACTGTACCCTCACATCCTTTGTTACTCTTCGCCCCAGATGCTTTACAACCAAAATTCTCATAAATCATCACACAGAGAAGGTGAGGGGGGACGAGAGGGATGTGCAGGTTGTGCACATGCCCAGGTGCAGTTAGGCTGGCAGAGGAGGGAAAATAAACTCGTCATACCTTAGAGAAGCATCACGAAGAATGTATTACAAAAGACAAGGCATCAGAAACTATAGTTTTTTTTCTTTCTTTGAAAAAAATCTGCCAAAGCCATACTCTACAAGTAATCTTCTCGGTTGAGGCCAGATGTACCAAATCAGCATTGACAAAAATATACAGTTCTATGCCGATGTAGTTGAAGGATTTTTGCCTCTCTCCAGCATGTCTTAATAGACATTGGTATTTTACTCAGTCAAACATACTAATCCCACCATGTAAAAAGAACAAGGTTGCAAGCACTGTAAAGTTGCTATTTCTCTCCATCTTCCTCTTTTTTGCTTACTTCAACATGATCGATACGGGGACAGAGGAGCAAAGTTGATGCAGTCTCTCTGCAGACTTACAAAAACAATGTTTCTTAAACATTTTTTTCACACAGTAAAAAAATGCCAAAATGTGAAAAAGGAGATTTTTCTTTCTTCTTTTAAAATGACTCTACAATGTAAATTTTTCATCCCACAGAAAGAAAACACTGAGGAAAGCACATTGTAGTGATTGCAATGCCGGCGTGGTTAATGATGCTTGGCAACTGCTTTCATTTCATTTATTTATTTATTTTATTTACGCTGAAGCTTAAAGATACACAAAGGCAGTAAACATTAATGTCCATCTTTTGACTCTCCACCTTGCAATACTGTGGCTCCTGCACATGGAAGAGCTCTCCTGTGCCCCACACAGTGGGGGCACACACTGGTGTGAGGTGGCCACAGGAAAATATGCACCATTCCCCATTATAGTTTTGTAATGTCAGCACTTAACACAAGTACCACTCACTAAGTAGAAGAAAAGATTTGGAGAAATCAATGTTTTGTCTCAGCAATGTTAAGACAGATCAGAATTCTTCATAGCCATAGTTTAAATACACCTAGGCTGTTTCACAGGTAAAAGAACCCCAAATCCTCACCTAAGATACTCCCAATAAGACAGTATTTTTCTCAATTTTTTTCCTGTTTGTAAGAAAGTGTGGATAGAAATAATATGAGGTAATCTAGCTTAAAATAAAGCTAATCACAGGAAAATTATGAAGAGTGAATATAGATACTACCTGCTGTACAAGTATGGTGAGATTTGCATAAGATTTCAGATTTTCACTAGAACAAGCAGCACCCTGGCTGGGCTGGCAGCCAGGCTTCAGGCAGAGGGTATTCGAGTCCTCAGATGAAGAGCATTTAACTTTGATCACAGTGACTGAGGACTCATCTATTCCGAAAATTAAACAGCTTAAGCTTTAACGGGTTATGTCCGGTATCACAATACTGCCAGATGGGCTAGACTGTGGGAAATGAAAATAAAAGGCATTTAGAAAGAGGGTCTGCTGGGGACCCCCCCCCCCATCCATCACAACTTCTGCACAACTTAGTAACCATGTGCAATTCATTGTTCACCATATTGGAATTAATTTTCTCCAGATTTTGAAAGTTATTGGCCTGAAGCATAATTCTGAAACACAAGAAGTTCATCACAGTCCCAGACGCCTACCCTTAGGTTCCATCATAATTTGCCCTGTGGTACCACCTGGAGGCTGGAGTTTCATCACTGCATGTACAATGCACTTGATGCCAGAAGTCTTTCATGCCTTACAAAGATTAAAAAAAAGACACCTTCAGATAAAGCACAGGTAGAGACTGAAAGGCACTGATAAAGTGAGTAAGTCAGTAACTGGAGAAAGTAACATCCAGAGTGCTCACACTGAGACATACCATAATTCTGCTCAGCCACTGAGCTGCTGCTGGGTGTTACACTTGGATGTGGAGACAAATACTGCAGCAATCCAGCCAGCAGTGTCAGTGGTAATGGGAATCCTGCATGGTGGAACAGAAAATAATCAGGTTTTAAAGAAAACTTAACACTTTTCTGAGCCAGGTGAATCTTTACCAAAATCCGATAATCTTTGCAAGACTAAAAAAGCTTTTTGCTTATTAAAACTATATATATATATGTAATAATTTTCATGTATTTTAATCCATGGATTTTTAAAAGTGTTTTTAAGAACAGGCTTGCATTCATGTACATTTTTGCCACATGTTTCAGGCTGTTGCAAGCTCCCCTATTTGTTGATAAAAATGTTGCATATTTCTGAGTATTGCACAGAGGTATGTATTATTTAGTAAGCTAAATGATATCTCTGAGAATCTGCCTTTTCGTATCTGTGTGCTTTGTACTTTTTCTCATTTTAAAGAGGAATTTACTGTGGATCTGAAATTGCTACTATATTCCCCCTGTCCCCTGGATTCAATTAACACAGCAGGTAGGAGATCAAGATATTGTGACAACTATTCTTCTCTCTCAAAAGTATGTAGCAATTTATATTCCAAAAGGCCTCAAATACTGATGTGATAATTTATAGCATCTTTGAATGCTTCTTTGTACTAGTTAAAAATTCAGAGCAACCTCATCTTGCCACAGTCCCTAAAAATCGCAGTGAAAGGCAAAGCTGTGAAAACGTTCTCAGCTCCAAGCTCTGTGACGGCACGTGACAACTTAAGCAGCAGAGCTTCCATCAAGCCTCTGATAGTGCTTACAGGGTTGTTCATGTAGCCACCCAGGAAGACAGAGAAAGTGTTAAAACAGTGGGACTTGAAGGATCAAATTCTTACCATTCATAGCACGTGGAATGGCAGTGTCTTCCCTCTGCAGCTGATATATGTTAATGCATCCTGCAGTTAAGCATCAGCTATGATTTCTCAAGTTAAAAACAAAGACAGGTTTGCCCAAACTTACCTGAAGTAGTCAGGTGAAAGGTACAAGGTAAAAGGTACAAACAAGTTACACAAGGTACACATGCAGCGCACTGAAGTAAATGCTTCATGTGTATCTTGAGCTAAACACAGCTTTTTGTATTCAGCAATGTTGCCCCATTTTCATGTTTCTTTTTGTTTTGTTTAATTAATTTATGGAATGCTCCTCAATTGCACTTACTTCAGCAGTGTGGGACCAGATTCTTCTCCGATAAGAAAGTGCTGCTGTCAGCAGAGCTATTATTATTGGATTACATCTGGCTCACTGTTTGAAAGAGTAGAACCTGGCAAAACGGTAACTGAACTATTATTAACCCAATTTTGACAGTGTCTGTAATTCTGACACGCTATTTAAGAAGTTCTATACAAATTCAAAGAAGATGATTCCTGCCCTAAACAATTTGTAGTTTAAAAGTCCCCTGCTGCATCCCTTCCTGCTCATCTTCTGTTTCTAGGGTTAAGCACTTTACCTCTTGCAGGATCCTCCCACATATCTAAAACCTCTAGCACCGTTTTAGTGGTTAGATATATTGCAAGCAGCAGGCAAACAAGTTGCCAATGTTCATGTTTCAAGTTGCTGTTTCTCCAATGGCCTTCTTTCATACTCTTTCATCTCTAAATTTAGCTAACTACTAAAGTAAGAGTCTAGAAGATTCAGCAACACAGGAAATACTAATGCTGACTGTATATATTCATTCTTAAAAGGACAGCACAGATTATGAGACAGTGTAATTGCTATTCTGTAGCCAAATGAAGTTTATTTTATGAAATTGCACCTTTTCAAGTCTAATAAACCATTACATTCATTCCAGACCAACACATACAGCACAAAATCAAAAGTATTATTTAAAGGCTGAGACCCAGAACACGGAAATCTGCTCAAGTCAGGATTGCTACGTCCCTGTTTGAACAGATGACATTGTAACTGCCAAGCACATGTATAACATAAAGACCTTAAATCTGAAATTTAATCTTTATAATAGCTGCCTCAGTGTCATCTAACGAGGACAACACACTGCAGAATCACAGGAGCCACTTAAGAATGTCCATTTAAGTACTGAGATGCAGAAAAGTACTGTACAGATACTGAGATTGTGACCGAGACAAGATGATGTAACTGTACCAAGTTTAATGAAAATGCAGAAAAGTTACACAATTTTAAATTCTTGTATGCTATTTTCAGATACAATAAATATGGTAAATAGGAAATGTTATGTGTTGCTTGGGTTAGATAAATGACAAGCAATTTGATTCCCTGTATCAAATACATAAAATCTGAATAAAATATTAATAATCTATCTGCTCATATAGATAATGAGATAGTTTTAAAGTTTTTAATAACCCTTGTCTTGAGAAATCATACTTCCCATATTCCAGTAAAAAAACTTTTCCTCCTTTTTGAGAAAACAGCACAAGCATGGCCCAGAAAATTTGTTAATTCTTTCTTTAATAAAGCGGGCTAGATGTTCTTCCAGAGTAAAGATACAAAGTTCCACAACTAAATGAATACCCAGTCAAAATATCATACTGCCTTTCTGCAGTACATTAAACTGACATGACATGCAAGAGACTTTAAACAGTCATAAAAATTACAGATGTGAGATACCGTACAACAGTCTCAGATACATATCTTAATCCCATATTAGTTTTCATCAGAAATTTGCAATGTATTTGGTTTTTCTGATTATTGGTATCCACAAACATTACAAGCAGGTAATTTCTGGGGAAAAAGAATATTCTTGTATTTTAAATGACAACTTATTTCTCAGTATATTCTTAACATAAGGCAAGACAGGGTGATGATTTGACATTTTGTCTAACTTACTTACAGGCTTCTGACTTAACGAATACATAAAATTTTAACCGTCTCTGTACTATGATTAAGTATCAAAGACAACATATTTGTGCTGTGCAAGGTCATGGTATAACCAAAGCAGACTCATTTACTGGAATTTGCTCTAATCTTCCTTGTATAATCATCTCTCTGCTTCTGAGGATCTTACTATATCCCATGGCATGACAGGCATTCAGCTCAATGGTATTTACTGCTTAGTGAAAACTTGTTAGAAACTCCAAAAATTTTCATATACTTTCAGCACTGTTCTAAAACATGCAATATTGAAGATGTAACTAACTTACAAAAGTAAAAGAACTGTACAAATCACACTCTTCCATTGGCAATGAGATTGCTCAAGAAAACAACAATGTGATCCCTGAAACAAACAACCAGAAATGAAAAGAACGATTCTTAAAAAAAAGTAATAAAAAAAAAGTAAAAACATTTTCCCCTGCCAAAGTTTTTGAATCTCTGAAGGCTTATGTAACACAGAATATAAAAGCTTTTCTCTCTGTCCCCAAAATATTTATTTCCTCTTTTCATAGGTACCTCTTGAACAGATTCCCCTTTGTTGGTGGTGTGCCACAAGCCTTGCTGAATGGGATAAGGCTAGATAAGCTTGAAAGACCTAAATAAATCAACAGCCACCTAATCCCCTGGCATTCATGCAAACTCAGGGAAATAAAATAAACCTGAAGACAGGCATGCACGTTGAATTCCAAAGTCATTTTCTATGAAGCTTAGAACTAACCCCCAATAAACACCTCTCCGAAATGTTATGCATTTAAGATCGTCCATCTAAACAAAGTCATCTGACTGTTCACGCCAGCCTGTCACCAAGATGCATGATGCTATGCCTGCTCGTAACATTCCAGCATTTAGTCATTTTACAAGGCACAAAACATCTTAGAAGAACTACATGGTGGTTTCTGAATGTGTGAGGATACGGCAGCAGCCATGTAATTACACGAGATAATGACAGTTATCTCTTTGTTTCGGTCACTGACACAGACCTTGTAAAATCTAAAACCAGCAAACCACATCACCTCATCTTTGGAATACTGTACTTAACTCCATTGACAATTACAGACTAATCAGCAAATTACTACCATTTTTAAGACCATATTAACACTAGCTTTGACATGCAGTTACAAAATTCTTGCATGGTATACTGTATATGTATCTTCAAATTAAATAATGTATTTTTTGGCGCTCTTGTTATAAATAGAGTAACTTTCGAGCACTGCTTCCTTGGGTTGTTTTTGTGCAGGTCCTGCACAAGCAGGCTTCCTCTGACTACCAGCTTCTTTTTTTGTGAATTTCAAAAGGATTTAAGGGGATCAGCAAGTAAAAAAAAAATCTTATCTACCTGAAATAAATGTCATCAGATGCACTCTATACTTGATAGGAAAGAAATAGTTTTTCATAGAAGAAAAGTTCTGCAGTTAATTTAAAACTTCCTGTTGGATAATGCTGCTGCACCAGTATGGTTTTTTTTTGTTTGTTTTCTTTTTCTGACTAGAAATGTGGAAATCATATAGGCATATATGTAAACAGAATCTATAGAAGATAATAGTAATGAGCTATAAAGTGCTTTTAATTATGAACATTTTGTATCACTTTGCATCCTTCCCTGACAAGTTACTGTACTCAAGCTAGTTTTAGTTCATCTAGCTCAGGTCTACACTACAAAATACTGTAATTTCCCTTGCACCTACTCTTTGATGGCAGTAATCTCAGCAACATCAAAATTAATTCATGCCAGGGGAATAAAAGCAGACAGACACAAAGAGGAAAAGAGGCGACCTGGGAACTCTCAAGGGGAAAAAAGTAGGCAAAGGAAAATAAGGCTCTGCTGTATAGGTCCCCATTCTCAAGGAATTTGTAACACATTCAACTTTAACACAGTGCTGAGGAACAATTACACAAACCTGTGCATTTAACAAATCTCAGGCTACTGTTGGATGAATATGAAGAAACTAGGATTCCTCAACTGGGAACAAGCCTAGTGCCAAAAGATGCTTTTAATCCTTCTGATATACATTTTCTACTTATCTAGTCACAGTCTCTGAAGAAATAGTACTTTTGCCTATTCAGAAAACCCAGTCAAGCATATTTTCTAAAAGGATGACATTGCATCTAGCTTGTCTTTGCCATGTCAGGTCTGATGCCAAGAATCTAAACATTTCCTAATCCATTATGGTACCTAGCACATACTATTCTATGTTTTGGGAAAGCAGCAGATCTATAGTAACGAAGCTCCTAAGTAAGATAACTCTATAACTAAGAATAACTGTAACATTAGAACTAGGTTTTACTGGGTTTTTATTTAAGGCAGTCAATACAAGGTGTATATTCTTTTTGAAGAGTTGCAGCCAAATTTGTATTATTTCTGTTTATCTAGGCTTTTGGCAGCTGAAATGGGTTACCTTTATCTATTTTCTGTCCTCCTAATCCAAAGAACCATCCAGCCCGTTGAACCATAGGAAGTTGAGCTGAGGTATACCAACTGACCTCCTAAACTCTCCCAGCTGGTTTCCATTAGATGTCCAGTGGGCTGACAATAGCAAAGTCAGAATCTTTGCTGTTATTACTACTGTTGTCATCAGGGCTGGAACTCAGGTTGCTGGAGGAGGCTGAGATGGAGCCCATCAGAGGGTCAGAGAATATCAAAGGACGAGATGGAGCTTCTGGCTTCACTGCTGCTTCCTTGTGTGCCTGAAGGGACTGCACAGGCTCTGGGACAGCACTTCTGCTTCCTTCGTCTTCTTCGGAAACTATAATATAGTCATCGGCGCCCTTACTCTCACTGGTGCTTGGATCAGTTGTAGTCTGTAAGAACACAGCACAGAAAGGACTTAAAGTTAGTATTCATTTTCCCATTAACCCAGAGGTTACGACAGACATCAGAGATATGGGCATGGGATACAGGAATAGTCATTGTTCAAAAGTAGCAATGCTCAGATCAAGAAGTAAAAATAAAAATAAAAATTGGGTATTAACTGGATGAAATAGTTTATTATTTACAAAATACAGTAACTCATTTAGAGTTCTTATATGTTTCCTTATCATAATGCAGCTGTATAGTGATCATAGTAGCTAGGCTTCTAATAGATACATTATAGTTGTGAAGATTTTAGGTACTTCCTTTCATACTGCTGTTAGTTTTCTACAGTAGCTCATGAAGATGTACTGAGATTTTTTTTGCTGATTTGCATGTACAATGGCATCCTGAAGTTCTTCAGGAGAATGGCTTGATATAAAATTTCCTGGTATAGCCCTGATCCACGGAATCTGAGCTGTACATTGGATTTTAGCGTGCACCAACTCAAGTTTGGTAGATCAGGGCTCTCAGGGCTTTGAGGCTTGGTGTTGTGGGCTGAGGAACTGAATACTGCCTAATTATACCAGAAAACTAGGGTCTGGGAATCCCCTTTCTACCTGGTTAGACCTTGGGAAATGGGTGTTCGTAAACACTCCAGTAGTGGGTCAAGATTAGTGTCAGCGTATCAGAAAATTCTCTATAACCTGGCAATCTTAAATTCCTACCAGAAGGAAGAAAACCAGCTTTTCAGCAGGCGGAGTGTCTACAATTAGAAGGGAGGACTGCTATATACAGCAGGGTGGGATTTCTCCCTGGTTGACCAAGCCTATTAACTTGGTTGCAATACAAATGGACAATTGCTTCTGGTTTCTTCTGCAAGAGATGGGTTCAACTCCTATACAGCACTACATCCATCAAAAATAATGCAACTGATTTCTTAGTTGTAAATGTTTCAGCATCATAATGCAACCTGCCAAGTGGCCTGAGTGTGACAAGTGTCTTGAAGTGGTGTGGTAATGAAACCAGTATATTTGATTTCAGTAATGCAAGATCAGCAAAAAGGAGGAGTATGGAAATGTGTGTCAAACACAAGCCCTTCAGCTCTTTTACCAAATTAAAAAAAAAAGTAAATTCACTTTGGGGTAACAGAGAGACTGTGGGCATTAGAAAAAAACAAAAACAAAACAAAACACAAAAGGTAACAAAAAGGAAAAACATGAAGAATTTGAATGACATACAGTTAGACTCTCAATACAACCTATAAAATTGGAATCTGGAGGTCATCACAAGTATCACCAAGCCACAAGTTGGGTTTAAGGTATCCATGCCCTCTA
This sequence comes from Oxyura jamaicensis, assembly GCF_011077185.1. NCBI lineage: Eukaryota > Metazoa > Chordata > Aves > Anseriformes > Anatidae > Oxyura > Oxyura jamaicensis. The sequence continues at coordinate 37,517,757 of NC_048894.1, forward strand.
GCAAAACTTACATTGCCAAATTTGTTATTAGCACTGAAAACAACTTTGCATTACTCTGATTACTAATTATAGAGCAGAATACTCTTGAAAGGGAACTACAGAGTAGCTCAGGGAGCAAACACCCATCAGTAATTAAGAAGGAAGTGTAATATGAAATAGGAGAGTTACAAGTTTTTGGTTATTATCTACATGGTCACTCCAAATTGTTAAAAGTCACAAACATGATATATATTAACTGGATGTGAAAATAAGTTCAAATATAGAACTGTGAGCTGTTTTCTTAAAAAAAAAAAAAAAAAAGTATGAATGAGGGTTCAAATGTTTCCCTTTGCAGCAAATATTCTGTTTTTATAATTTATAAAAATGTTTGATTTGTGTTATCTAGTTAGTATCTATGTACAATAATATGTATCAGTCTGTTTTGTAAGCAACCCATTTTAGTACTTAATCATTCAAATGGAAATATATTAACTCCAAGTACCAGTTACAATTTTAAAGGTCCCAATATAAAATACAGACTGACTCAAATGTACATCTCTTAGTCTTTGAAACTAATTCATTTTCCTTGGATGTCTTAATAAAATTCACATAAACCAAACAGAGAAGATTGCTTTTAAAAATGTCAACAACTATCTCGTACCAAATGTTATCAAAACCGATCTCAAACTTCCTGTTTTGTGCAGAACCAGGGTAGTCCAAATGTGAATAAACAACATGACAATGACTCTCCATGAATTTAAATAGATCTACATGGAGAGATACTTCACTATTTAAGCACTTCTGACATGAGACATCATTTGTTATTAATTAGCATTTACTTTCCTCTGGTCTGTTTGAGATGCTGTCACTCAGTTGCCATCTCCAGGGGGCTGAGGACACAGGCAGGCACTGCAGCACCACTGCCCTGCTCCAGTCGTGTGCGAGCAGTCACCTGGGTTTGTAAGCACCCAGTGCAGCCGCAAGACAAAGCCAGGTGAAGCTTTTTTGGGAGCCCTAAATGCCACGTTAATATTTCAGCACTTCATTTTTTCACTTATGTACAACAGAAATACCCGTCACTTTAAACAACAACCCTTGCATAACTGACCTGGCTTCCTTCCACACTTCTGTTTAAAAGCTCCCAGTGAATGCTTGTACAGTCTCATTTTGTGAAATTACACATAGTCTCATTTTGCAAAATTACACATTTTATTATTCCAAGCTATCAGGATCATGCTATTTCAGTCCTCACAGCCCTCGTGTTGAGATGGCTCCACCTTGGAAAGGGTGATATGGACATACTGGAAAGAGTCCAGCTTAGGGCCACCAAGATGATGAAGGGACTGAACACTTCTCTTATGAGGAGGCTGAGAGAGCTGGGACTGTTCAGCCAGGAGAAGAGCAGGCTCAATGTACCTAAATACCTGAAGGGAGGATGCAAAGAAGCCTGAGCCAGGCTCTTTTCAGTGGTGCCCCCGACAGGACAAGAGGCAATGGGCACAAACTGGAACACAGCAGGTTCCATCTGAACATCATGAAGCAGTTCTTTACTTTGCAGGTTACCAAGCACTGGCACAGGCTGCCCAAAGAGGTTGTGGAGTTTCCTCCTTGGAGATCTTCATAAGCCTTCTGGACATGATCCTGGGCAAGCTGCTCTGGGTGGCCCTTCATGAGCAGGGGGGGTTGGACCAGACTTCCAGAGGTCCCTTCCAACCTCAATTGTTCTGTGATTCTGTTACAAGGATGGCTAATGGGTTGTCTTCCTTATGGCAGTGAACCCCAGCAAGGACCTCTGGTCATAAGTGTTTTGCACTGGTGCTGCAAATTCCTAACTTCTGTTTCACAAAATGTGTTCCTGCATAGTTAAAAAAAGCATCCTGCCCTTTAATAAAGGGAAAGGAAAGAAAACCACTCATTTCAATTCCTTTTTGTTAGTGCTGTGCTTTGTGACACTATTTTTCATTCTAACCAAACTTTCAGGTTGAGTTAAAGAGACCTATCACTCACCGTCGTATCAGACGTGGTAAAGCATATATAGTAATTCCAAAATGATATAAAGGGCCTCCTGTAAATGTTTGCCTATTCCTACAACACACTGGTATTTTGGTACCAATTTTTCCAGAGGTAAAATATCTCCTCCCTCCTTGTTCTGCCTATTTCTGTTTCAGGAAACTCATGCTGACGTGAACCATGTTTTCTCCCATCTGCTGCCACTACTGAATAAATGAAAAATGACAGAATTATACTTCCAGTAGCTTTGAAACTTAACAACCTTACGCCCATTGCCATATGGCTTCTCCAAACACTTTTTCCTGATGAATATCAGCTACTAGCACCAGGCTTATTTCAATTGCCTTCATACTGTGAATGAGTTAAAACTAACTGTAAGAACACAATTCAAGAAAGCTTAGAAGAACAGCAGCTCATTTTGCCTCCTTCTTTGAATAGACATAAAGGCAAGATAATGTGTTAATTATCATTCATTATTTAGCAACAGAAGCCTTCTGTTTGTCAACTGCATACTGCTACCAAAGCCAAACATTCCAACAAATGCTCTACTTCTTTGAGTCTTTTATCTTCATTTTTTGCATTTTTAATTTTGCAGCTTTCCTTTCCAAAGAAGGGCTGTATCCTTATCCTCACTTTTCAGAAAAGGAATTTGAGGCAAAAAAAGAGGATGAGCACTTTTAAAAGAAGATGATAAATAACTTACACTCGTGTTGCAACCAAGCACAAAAGACCAGACTTTAATCTCAATTACATGATAGCTACACCTGTAACTTTTCCAGATGTCCCAGAATTATCCCTGTAATTCCACCAGAGAAAAATCTTTACAGTAAAAGTCACCTTAAACAGAATAACATGCATTACCAAAGTCACAAAAAATGAAAATATATCAAATTTTGTTTAGCAAGAAATACATTAAATGGACTAGAGATGGCTGGAATTTTTAACCCACCTGCAGCTCCCAATAAATGCTCCCAGCTTGACCCAGGGCGTTAGTGCAGCCCATTTTCTTCACAGGAACTAAAAGACTGGGCTGTGCAGCAATTAACCCCAATAATTACTGGTTTAATTTCATAGCCTACTAAATTTAGCAGTTTTATTTTCCTTTTTTATTTTTCATTTTATTAAAAGGGACCCAAAGCTCTCATCTTTATGTTTGATTTTGGATTTGATTGATTTTTGTATTGATGGGCTCAGAAACAGAATAGAACAGGGGGATACTACCAGTCCTCCTGGACTGCCATGTGGCTCCTCAACAGTGAGCATCTCTACAGTGATTCTTCTATTTTTCCTTCTGGAACAGGGGCCACAACTCATTATCATAATTGGAAATTTCAGATGATAAGACAAGAGGGGCTCATTGATATGAATGAGCTGTATCTGCAAACGTAACCCATACTGTGCTGAAGCCTCATTCAATGTTCTGCTGGAGCTTGGCTTGTACAACATCAACTCACATCATTTGTGGTTGGCTTACTAGCTGCCTCACAAAGCACACAAACTGTGGAACCAGGAACGCTGCTCAGTTCCCGGGGCTGGATGCATATCCTGACTACACACTGGGATGAGACCTCAAAGCTTCCACTGGAAAGAAACCTGCACAGAGCAGGCTTTATCTGCCCCACTCCCAACACTCACATTGCAATGCCCCAGCACCTCTACTCAGTGACATGTTGGGAGCAGTATCTGAGTTAGGTCTTCTCCAGCACAAACAGGGTCTGCACACACTAACCGCATGCTGTTATTTTATATGGCATTCTACCTTCCAATTTCTACAGTAAAACCAAGTAAAAAATCTTGGGTCTGTGAACCTGTCATTACTAAGTGAAAAAATAAATAATCTTAGTATTTGTTCTAATACTGTAATACAATTAAAATATTATATGTATTATTTCATACATAGAATGATCTAAATCGGCAGGATTGTGTGTAATGAATCAAAACAACTGTGTCATTATTTGAAAATGAGTAAATATTTACTTTAGTTTCTAGGTAAACTTGTCAAGAGTAAACTTGATTGCAGACTCAGCTAGACTCTGACATGACAGTGTTGTCACTCATTTACAAGTGTGAGTATCAGCAATGGCCTGGCAGATGACTTTAGAACTCTAATATTGAAAATTATATAAAAATGTCCTTATTAAAAAATGCTAGTTTTTAAGATCACATTTGAGTCATACTGAGCCTTAGACAGAGAGGGAGCTTTTAGCATTATGGAAAAATAACTGTGTATGAACTTGTCTGGTGACTGAATGCTTTGTATGTGACAATCTTGTTTACTGATTCAAGGAGAAAGTCAATACAGTGAAGTAGAAGGTAAAAGTAACCTCCTCGCTATTTCCTTTTTGGCACTGGCCATGCATACACTGCAATGCAGAAAATCAGCTCTTACATAATGTATTTCTGGAGGACAAGGACAATGAGAATAATCAACTGATATGGGAACATTCACCTCTAGTTTTGACATCTCTTTGTAGGAAATTAATCTGTGAAGTAGATTCAACAATCTGAAAGAAGAACACCTCCCCCACACACCTCTCGACAAACAATGCATAATACTTTGACTTAAATATCTTTGTGTGGAGCATAATGCTACCACAGAAGTATTGATGTGAGTGGAACAGTAATTAGACATAGACTTTTAACCATGTCTTCATATGCACCAGCAATCCTGGGTTTTGATGCTTAAGGCCTGATCATCTCTCAGCAAGAAACAAGTTGTGTTTCTGACTAGACCTGGCTTCTTTTACAGGGAAGGTGGGCTGCAACTGTTGTGTCCCCATATAGTGTTTGGCCATGATAAAGGGCGTATCCAAAAAATGTAAGACTAATTCCATCAATGGCCTGTCTGAGATATTTCTGTCCTACCTGTTGTCCTGAGATGAACTGTTGCTTTGTCATAACAGGTCCCTTTAGGACATCGCCGGTCCCTTTGTTCTGACTGTTGGAGCAGTAATGATCATCCGCTATCGTGATTTGCTCATTTTCTTCAGCTTCCAGCTGGCTCTGGTTGAAACGCAGGGAACCTTTCAGAATATCTTTGATCTGTTGTTGAATGCAAGGGGAAAGAGTGTAAATTAGAAACTTGGAGGAATTCTGAATTTTGTAAAGCTCCACGCAAAATGCTTTCATACACCATTTCCCCATAATATTTGTTTTGAAGAAAGGAAATAAGTTAGTATTAATATACTGACTATACTGCCTGAAGACATAAGTATCAATGCAATGTGGTTGTATCAAATTCTGGAAAACAAGTACTGAAGAAACCTAAAGAGAATGAAGTTGCTAATATTATTCCCTACCTTGTTACAGATTTAAAGTAATTCCTGACAAAATGAACTTAAAGGAAGCATAGGATAGTATAATCAGAGTTTCAGATCCTTGGTAGCATTCTCATTTCATGTATGTGGCATTCTTTAAATTTCTTTAAGTTGAATGACACTCAAATGCCATCACAATAAAATAATGGGGACATAAGCACAATTATCGCATAGCAGGTAAATTGCATTAAGAAAAATCTGGTGTGATTTAAGCCCAAACTTGGAATTGTGCTTCTTCAGCTCTTGAAGTTTTCTGGGAGAGAATACTGTGCAAGTCATTTGAAGTCTTTATAGCTGAGTTTTATCTTCTAAATAAAAGTACTCTGCAATGCTTGATGCATTAGTATAACAGCAGTATACAAAGAGAATAAAAAAGGAGAGAAAAAAAAGAAAGGATTAACAGTGCTGCGGGATACAAGAAGGTTAAGTTAAGCAATAGTTATACCTGCTTCAAACCAGCCAAGGAAACCAGAATTTCATCTTCTTTTTCCAAGTGTTCTTGTAATATGACTTCCTGAATATTTCCTGCAACATCAAAAAGAAAAAAAAAAGTTTTTAAAAAAAAGGTAACGAGAGAACATTCCCTAAATAATCTCTTAACGTGCTACCAACTTGCCACTGACTTATGTCCTCACAATGTAACCCTGTGACCTGCAAACACAATTTCACACAGACCTAGAGGCTGACAACCTTATTAGCTCTGGAAGCTGGGCCAGCCAAAGTCCATCGCTGCTGCCAGGACACCTGCAGTAACACGGTGCCCCTCTGGCCTTCTACTGCCCCAATGCACTAATGGACTCAGGCTGCTACTGGGCCATAGAAGAAAACATTGGCCTCACATATTTTTTGAGCCTGCAAATGCTTTGGAAGCACTCAAGGACATTTACAGGAGTCTGCTGCAGCCCACAGAAAGGTTTAGGGTAAAAGGTCAGTGATTTTAATGTAGATCCTGGCCACTGCAGATATGCTGAAACACTTCTTTATAACAAGAGTGAAAATTTCATTCTCTTTCCAGTCTCTTCTTTTAGGTAAAAGACCCAGGGCTGAGCAAAGGTTATGTGCCAGAAACAGCCGTGCTGTACTGTCACTTCAGAAGACACCCATCTTCTATACCTATTAGAGCTTTCTTCCATTCCATGCATTTCAATAGGCAGGTATATGGCATGTGCTGGAGTTGGGGCTGGAGGCTGGCTGACACATCAGAGATGGAGCTGCAGTGGTTTTCCCCTTGTCAGGGAAATCCCATGCAATGCTGCAGGCCGAACCAGCCTGCAGAAACTAAATGTCTGCAGACTCTTTATCTATGTCACATCCTTTTCCACCTTTTTCCCTTCCTCCTCAATGCTTTGAGAAAACAGCAGTGAGTCTTGGTGACTGATTTACAGAACAAGACAGTATCTGTCAACTGAAAATGAAAGGATACTGCTTTGTGCCACTCCTGTCTTACACACACACAGCTAAGCCCAGATCCTTCAGTGGCACTCATCTGATAACACAGCTTTGATGCCCATGAATATTTGTGTCCCAGGTGCTTAAGAATTAGAGCTTAATCCATACATGTGTTGCATTTGTTTGTTTTTAAAAGCATCCTACAGGTTCATGGCCCGAACCAGTGAAAAGCCGAAAATGTTACAGAGCATACTGACAAGGGTGGATGGGATGATGATGCCAACTTCCACACAAAATGAAACTTCAAGTATAAGCATTGTGCAACATGGCTTAAGTTTTGTGTTTACAGAAGAAATAGCAAAAGATTGATATGTGGAAGACTGGATAAGAATAAAGATTAGTAGAAGTAGAAATGTGGATTTAAGAACCACATATAAATAAGTCTGAAATTGTGTGTGGGCCAGAAATCAGTCATGGGCATAAATGACAAATGGAAAGGGCAAAGAGGGGAAGAGATCCAAGCCTTAACACTAAATGAACTTGCAGAGAAGCTACCTGAGGAGCAGAAGGAGTAAAGGAGGATAGAACAACAAAAGGCAATAGAGGATGAGTTCACAAAAGGTGGTGTGATGAAGGTTAAGAGCAACAGTGGGGTTAGGAAGAGTCGGCTTTGCGTTAGCAGCCCATCTGAATAAGGAGATCCATGTTTACATTATTTAGCACTTATTATTTATCATACAACAGCAGCAGACTCCTGCAGCAACGAAGTCAAACAGTACAACTGAACAAAGTCTAGTATAAATCTCACATCAAAAAGACTGTATGAAGGCTAGAAATAATGTAAAATCAGATCTTTCTGCAAATATGCAGCAACAGGATTTGAGAGAAAGCATACTAAATTAAACATTTTACTTCCTTTTTTTTACATTTCACATCTGATTTTTCTAGTCTCTCAATTTGATAAATAAAAGATATAGATGTTTACTTATATAATTATACTTTAGATAGTGATTTTCATTGTTTAACAAGCAATGCATGATTTTCTACTTTTAAAAAGGTCCAGAACTTTTAAAATCAAAAGTCCAAAGTCCAAGTCTTCACAGGCAGGAAAACAATACATAATCACTATCTGAATCGTTGAATTTAACTCTTTTCCACTTCTCAGCATTAGAAAGAAAAACATTTCTAATAGTGTTTGATCCCCCATATAAATTAAAAATATGTATTAAAAACTAAGGTATGCATAATAACCAAGCAGATAGACCAAGAAAATAATTCAAAACAAATCTCAAACCTGCTGAAGACCAAATGTGGGAAATCTAAAAAGAGTAGGAAAATAAGAGAGAGAACAAAAGCTGACCTTCCACATGATGTAGAAATAACCTATTATTATTTCTGTTCTTTACAGGTGTTCTTTAAGGCAGAATTTCAAAAGAATGAAAAAGAATCTATCATTGCTACAAAGAAACATCTGTTACTGTGAAGAAAGGCATTGAGATTTCTAAGAACTTATGAATAGAGCTATGAAAGTTAGCCAGCAGTAAAAATTAATACAAATGTTTGTACCATCATATATTTACTCTAGCAATATTAATACCAGATTTTAATATTGCCTTCAGAGAAAAAAAAAAAGAATGAGAAAAAAGGCTGGAAATACAGCAGACTTTTCTAATACTGAACTCTTGAATTTCTAACATTTTTCCTTGAATGTGCAAGTACAGTATGACATATATCTTGGGTATACAGGGTTTATTTGTTTTAATCTGTTAAAATCATTAAAATCTATTTTGGAAGAATGCCCACTTGGAATTTGTTGTAAGACAAAATTCTGGACTCAAATGCACACTTCCACTTAGCGCAGAAAAATGTCCCAAGATGCAAATCACTGTAATCAGCCACTTTTCCCCCCAGTAACAGTTGTGACATAAGGTCATAAATCGGGAAGTCTTTCTCTAGTACAATGAAACAGAATGAAGGTTTCCCTGTGGAACTGGCAATGGATTTTTCTTCTTCTAAATATGTCCTTGAACTGCACACGGCTTCTAATTTATTACACCAATCCCTTTTGAATGCAGAGTTTATTATCTACCAAATAAGTGCTAAGTATGGAGTCCAAATTGATCAGTGCTAATTCTTTTTTCCTCACTAATGAGTAGAGAAGAATTAAAAAAAAATAATCCTTAGAGGAAAGAAGCATAAAGGCACTGTGATTCTGCATGAGTGCCTCCGTGCCTCCTCAATCATAACCTCCAGTTGGGACCATGCTTTGCAATCCATTTTGGCCAGAAGCAGAGGTGGGAAGAAGAGGAGGGATGGCAAGTGACTCAGTACATACCTCCAGAGCTGCCCAACAGTGAAGAGCTGTGCCAAGGGCTCAGCAGTCCTTATCTGAGGGCCTTTTATCCAGTCCTCTTTCCTGCACTGGGAGGACCTCCCAGAGCTGTCAGTGAGACGAACTGGGAAACTAAGCTCTCCAGTGCAGACAAAAGCTTCCTCTTTTACTCTTCTGTATCTCAAAATCTTTATAATTGAAAATACTTTAATAAACACTAGCACTCTTGAGAGTGCCGGGAAGCATGACATTTGATATGATATTGCTTAGCTGAAGGATGTTTACATTTAGCAGAGATGTATCACTTAATCTTCCTTCATAGGAAATGTTACTGTATTTTGAGAGAAATGTTTTAGGTATATGAATTGGTCATATATTAATTTCCCCCCTTATCTGATGCTGTATATTACTACCTTTAATTTCTAATATTTGTTTCATAAAATAATGAACTTTTTTTTTTTTTTTAAAGCAGGTATCAATTAGGAACTGAAAACATTGATGCGATAAATCGAAAACAATTGATTATGTGAGTATTCGATGACTGAAAATCAAGTCCACTTTGATTCTGTGCTAGAAATATCTTATTGGCCAATGTTCAAAAGTTAACAAACGTCACATTTTCACAAAATGAACTGTCATACCCTAATTGTATTCTAGACTACAATTCAAAAATACTGGAGACATAAAACCAGTTGTTCTCCCCAGAAGTCAGCAATGTTATGTGCTATAATGGCTGCCCTCGAGCAAGACTCATAACCTGAGGGATGTTTTTTATGTAATGGATGAGAACTGATTTTGGATGCTTATTTATTTAAGTTTGATAAATACCAGACCAGTTAATAACTATTTCCTTAGGAAGACTGTGATCGGCTGCCCTGTTGTACTTTAAAGCCAACTGTAACTAGAGTAATAATATGCACTATTGCATTCTTGTCCTTCTTTACAAGACACAGGAAAACAATGTATTAAGTAGTGATTTGGATAGCAACAGGCTAGCTAAAATAACTGTAGAATTAAGATGAAATACTTTCCATTTCCTGCAGTTATAACTAATTTCACATGCAAAACTCACTGTACAAGTACTATCAAAAAAAGCAAGATTTCTATTTCCTCTCCCTAATTTAACTTCCAAAATTTAGACTGAAGGCATGCTATCATTTGCTGTACAAAGATGAAAGAGGAAGATAATCCACAGCAGCTCCTAGCAGTAAAATTAGAGAAGGCTTATGCTCTTTGATGACTGAACTGCTACATATTGCATGATGGTGAGCAGAGCCACTGCCGAGTTCCCCAGCCAGGAAAAGGGGCTGTTCAAAAACTGTTTTACAGACCAAATTTCCTCTCTGAATGTGGAAAAGCTGGTATGTTTGGCCTAGTTATTTTAGATGCTTATTAAGTAAACTAATATTCACTGAAAATAGTTGAATGAATTCAATACAGATTATGTAAGAAACCCACTCAGAGCAGTATTAAATGAAGACAGATAGTGGCACCAGTGGGAAAACTAGTCTGTTGTACTTTAGGTCCTCTCAGGCATCCATCCCTTTGTGGTTTTACATGTGGAAGACAAATGTGCACCTCTTCACTCCCATGAGGGAGGAGGGAGATATGCAAAACAACAGCCCTGCAGGGGCATGACATGGACTTAATTTTCACTGACACAAAATTAGGTGTATGTGGAGAAAACTGAACCTGGTAATAACCTTAACATCCTTGCTCTCTGAGGTTCTTCACTTTCTCCTGTACTGCTGCTTTTCCGCAGTGCATCTCTCTCCTACTGATTTCTATTTTAACCCAATCTCTATATGGTCTTTCCAGGAAGGTGCCTCTTGCTGAGAGGGGCTAACCACAAATAGTTGCAGGCTTCATTATTAATGAAATACCAGCTTTCTGATCAATGATTTGTGAACAATCAACAGTGCCAAAATCATGTTAAATCTATGTTTTTCACACTTGTTCTCCATTATGGAGAACCTGGTTCAAACAAAGTCAGAAGGCAAAAGGACATTTTAATTGCCACGGTCATCAGTAGAAAAGGAAGAGATAAGTGTGTTACCTCAGCTCTGTGTTATTCCAAAGAGGAAACAAAAAACCCCAAAGTTCAAGCAGATGTCAAGGCATACAGACAACTCTTCTGTTTCATGCCACATATTCCAGTCCATTTGTATGATTGTTTTTATGAAATCAGGGTTAATATTTAATGTGTGGTAATGCTTGCAAAATCAGAGAAGTATGTGGTAAAAAAGTCACCAACCATCAACTCATAGGAATGCACAGAATTGCAGAAGTACAGAGCACGAGAGCGGAGGGGTCATCAGGTAATTTTGTCCATCTTTTGTGCAAAGGCAAGATCAACTCTAATTTACACATTAAGAGTAATTAATGCTTAACATATACATTATGTCTGTGTCAGTGCCGCGGTGTACAAAGACAAGAATGTATACCCAGACATCCTGTGCTTCTAAACAATGTATAAAAAGCATGGACACCATGCCTCCTATGGCAGGTGAGAGAGCATCCTCTTGCTATATAGAGTTCTTTTTTTTGAAATTATGGCTCTGATGGTGATGAAATACTCTACTATCCCATACTACTTACATGAATGTACAGTCATGATCATTGTTGAGACAAATGACATATGCACATTTCATGTACACCCCTCTTTATCCATGACTACAAACACCTGCTAAGACCACCAGCCTCTGAGCAGTTCCAAGCAACACATTTTTCTTAAAGTTCAAAGTGACTTTTTTCCCCTCTCTCCTGTGAATCACTGTCTTCCTGTTACTGTTTATGTTCACTAGAATTAAAAAAAATATCACTGTAGTGTGAAGTGACAAGTAAATAAGAATTCGTTCTGCATAACTGACAAACTTAATAGCTATAAAAAGTTGGAACCTATCCTAAGAGAAAACTTTACTATTTCACTTCCTTACAATCTAAACACTTCCTTCATACTGCAATAGATTGCAGACACTACACCTTTAAATTGCTATGGCTGTGTAAAAGACAGTTATTATAGATCATGAAGAGGTTTCTAAAACACAGGGTTTTCTCCTTCTTGTATGGCTGAATTCATTAAAACTGTTTCTGATTTTACAAGCAGAATGAATTACTAAAATACCATTGTGTTAAATGCCACATAAAAACCTGGACAGATTGAAAGTTTTGACAGCAAACATCCATAAATGGATTTCATTTCATTTAAAAGATTTCAGATGTCATTTAAATATTCTTAAGGCCCTTTTCTATGACACATGTCATATATCGAATAAATGAATAAGTTAACCTGGAAGAAAACCTAAAACATCTAAACAAAGGACTATTTATTAGGAAGGAATACTCAGTTTGAAACAAGTGCTTTCAACTTTCAAGTAGCATACATGTAGAAATTATGGATCCTAACTACAGCTATAGGACTTTTCTATTAAAGGATTGAGGTTGATAAAGCAAAGATACTAACTTGAAGTGCCATCTCCAGGAGGCTGGGAAGAAAGAATAAGGGTGATTTATAAACCTCATTGTATCATTCAAACTATTTTGTCTTAATTACTCACATGTATTTTACATTTTTTTTTTTTTGTATTTTTTGAGACTTTTTTGATTTAGGAAATCTCACTCTACTATTAACTATAGTCTCTCTGTTCATTGCAAATAATTGTTTCTAACCTTTTACATCTATGGCATTTCTGTAACAGAAGACATTTGTGTCAAACATGCCATGAGAAGATCAGGCATTACTACTAAAACAAATGTTATGCTCTTTAAGACTTTTTAGGTATCCATGGAGTGCATCTGGGTTTGGGGTGAGATGACTGCAAGATCTGTTTTATTGTTCCTGAGAAGTCTGATGTCAGAAATCACCGAATTCTACAATATGCCCATTCAGCAGTGTCACAAGTTGCACATGAAACTGTTGTGCCTAGTAGAAGAGACTGCAATTTACATTACCTTTTGCTTAAAAAAGAAAGATATTGCAAGCCTTGAGTCATATTTGTATCTCTTACTCAGAAGTCCTTAGAAGTAGGTTATTGACAACAGTACTGGATTTGAGCCCAGATCATAACTGAAAAGCAAGTCAATCCCAGCTGTGAAGTGTAGTTACATTCCCATTAATAAAAACAATTATAAACACATGTTAAAGGAAAGAAATTTTCCTGTTTCCCTTATTATTTTTCCTCTCTGCGCTTTTGAATATCTTGTGCAGATTGGGTAGGTTTGCTGAATACCCGTTTGCTCCCTCTGAAAATTTTGAGTCATGCTGCTGCTCTGTTCTGAAGATGGGAACTTTTGATGTCACCTGGTCCTACTACTGCAGTCCTCTTCCATGAAAACGGTTGGTTTCTAGCATCATTCAAATAGGTCTATGCCCTTCTTCTAAAGATGGCATGTATTTTGAACATGGTGGGCAACCATGAAAGGCTAAACAAAGTGTGAAGAGTGAAAGAAACATATCTTATATAGTAAGCTAGATTAACTTGTCCCATGTGAACCTAATGAATTTGAACAAGACCGAGTACAAGGTGCTGCACCTGGGTTGGGGCAATCCCAGACAGGAGTACAGACTGGGGGAAAGACTCATTGAGAGCAGCCCTGCAGAGAAGGACTTGAAGGTTCTGGTGGACAAAAGGCTTGACATGAGCCAGCAGTGTGCACTTGCAGTCCAGACGGCCAACTGTGTCCTGGGCTGCATTAACAGAGGGGTGGCCAGCAGGGTGAAGGAAGTGATTGTGCCCCTCTGCTCTGCTCTGCCCTAGTGAGGCCCCACCTGGAGTACTGCGTCCAGGTCTGGGGCCCCCAGCACAAGAAAGATGTGGGTCTGTTAGAGCGGGTCCAGAGGAGGACCACAAAGATGATCAGAGGGCTGGAGCACCTCTCCTGTGTAAAAGGCTGAGAGGGCGGGGGATGTTCAGCCTGAAGAGAAGGCTCTGGGGAGACCTCATTGTGCCCTTTCAGTACTTAAAGGGGAGAGGGACTCTTTACTTGGGTAGATAATGATAGGGCAAGGGGGAATGGTCTTAAGCTAAAAGAGGAAAGATTTAGATTAGACATTAGGAAGAAGTCCTTCACTGTAAGGGTATTGAGGCACTGGACAGGTTGCCCAGAGAAGCTGTTGATGCCCCATCCCTGGAGGTGTTCAAGGCCAGGCTGGATGGGGCTTTGAGCAACCTGGTCTAGTGGAAGGTGATCTGGCCTGTGTCAGGTGGGTTGTAACTAGGTGATCTTTAAGGTCCCTTCCATTGTTCTGTGATTCTGTGATTCTATGATACATGCCTCTGCTCACTTGGCAGTTTAAATCAAAGGTAGATCTTGAAGAAAATAATAATAACCAAAACAACGTCAACGATAAGGCTCAACCATAAGAATACCACAGGTATCTATAGAAATACTGGGGAAATTAACAATTCAGTCATGCCAGAATTTGATTGTATCAAGGTTTTATTCTTCTAAAGCTGACATCATAAGACAATCCAATGCCTGAGAGAAGCTGGGAAAGAAAGGGTGTATTGTCAGTGGTTGTCAGTAGTGGGAAGATGCTCACTATAAGAAGTGAAGGAACAGGATCAATGGAATTAAACACCGTGACAAGAATTTGCTGAAACTTGCAAGGAAAGGTGCTAATTTAGGTAATGACGGGGTGTGTGAGCCTCATTATTTAAATCTTCTCTTTTTCATCAAGACTGCCGTGATGAAAGGGTTTGTAGGTGCCTATCACAGTTGGGACTTTCAAGATTAGCACAGATGTAGAAAGAAAGCAGCTCTCTACTGGTTAACTGTGTGTTTTTGACCTTAAGAGTTACCTTTAAGGGACAAAAAGGTGGTTTAAGTTCACAGGACACAAAGAATTACACTTTTATTCTTCCTACACACATATATATTTATAAATCGAGTGTGACCAGAAGTGAGAATCTGAATCCAAAGCTATATAACAAATATATGTTTCACAGTAACCACTCCCATATTGTTTAATAAATCTGTTCATGTATTTTAAAGTGATTTTTATAGGTTAATTTACATCTTTATTCTTAACCAAAGCAGCAACCCCATTAGACTCAAAGGACTCCGTTTGATGCGGCCTTTTTTACTTACAGCATTTCTAATCACACTGAGTTTGTGAACTATGGATAGTTTTATTTACATCCCAAGCATGAGGGAACTCATTTAATGTACTTATTACCTCAAAAAGAAAGAAAGAAAAAAAAAGATACAGCATTTCATTTCAACCCAGGGCAGCAGAATAATTTCCATTTCATTTTATACTTACAAAAAATTTCATAACCTTTCCTTTTTTCACAATCCATAAACCAAGAATTCAGTATTCAATATTGCAGACATTTTACAAGTACTGCGCACAGATCTATATTGAGTAATATATCCGCCTCTAAATAATGAGCAATTAAGTAAACTCTCTCCTCCTCTTCCCTCCCCCACTGTAAGTGATCTTTATAATGAAATGCATCCCTGTAACAACTCCATTGACTGTTAAAAGAGGGATGGATGAAGCCAATCTAATTAAGGTTTTAAAGGTGCTATTTCACACAGTGACTAAAGTTATGCACCAACTATATCCTCTAAGTTTCTGTTCCTGTATTTTTATATTTTTTCTTCCGTGCTCACTGTTTGCAATAATTACAGTGAAAAGATGGCTTTGAACTATGTTTAATGAGTCTTCTGAATAATGTTTATCTCGAACATGTCAGGCAGTATAAGTGTAAGTGAGTCTAACAATTGCCAGAATTTCCTGATGCCTGTGGCAGGGATATATCCTAGAAATGCTCTCTGTGAATAGTAAGCCACTTAGTTAGGTAAAAGACTATATTTCTTCTTGTTATTTGTGTGTTTGTTTGTTTTACTGTGATGCTGTAACTTCTGGGCATTTTGTAAAAAAGTACAGTTATCTAGTCTACATATGAAAGCCTAGAGCTAGCATGTCATTTCAGGGGCATTTAAAAGACGGAGGATGAAAACTTCACCTTTTGACCTCCCTTCTATAATCCATACTGGAAGACCAGAGATGTACTGTAATACTGGTGAAGGACATAGCAACATATTACAGATAGCAGAAACATTAGAAAATGCACCGTAAGGACAACTGAACCAGCCTGGTACAGATAGCTCAGAGAAGGATTTATTTGCTTTGGCTCAGCTAAGCCAGCATGCTTAAGCATAAACTTACTAAGTGCAGGTCAGAGCTGAGAGGTTTTAGTGATGTTGCCTCCAAGACAAGAAGTGATTCAAAACCCTGGATACTGAGCAATGTTTTTTCAGAAACCCACATGAATGTATGTCTAGAAGCTGGCTCAAGTTAAGTTGTGCCAAAATGAAGATGAAACTAATAAAACCAGGCAGTCTTGTGTTTATTCTGTGTAACTGGGTACCTTTGCACTTATTTCTAGGGTGCTGTGCTGAACCACGTGAGCTAGCTCTTTGCAGAGCTGATATGAGCCCACAGGGCTTATTAGCTGAGGCTCTGTGCTGTGAGAGAGCAGCTAAATTGCTCCTGGACCACAGCTAGCTGTGGAAGCAACCGGCCTACATTTACATAGTGCTGCCCTTAAGCAAAGCAAGTGTGGAATGACCTTAGTTTCTGTACTTTCATAACCTGATGAACTGCCCATCAAAAAAAGAATAGTTTCTATATAAAGATCCACATATCCGAGTTAATATGGAACCAATGTTCCTTTAAATTGCCTCTCATGAAAAGGACTTCCTGTACTACATGTGTTGATTATTTGGTAAACTTTTACATACTTGGAGATCTGAAACTATATCTCTGCTGGCAACTAATGTCAGGTCCTTCAGTCTTAAGAACTGTGATGATGGATTGTTTCCTGTCCCTTATAAACAGATGACATTTAAAAATTCATCAATTTTCTTTCTGCAACAAACCTGGCAAGCTCATAAACATCCTTCACAACCTCTCCTATTAGTGCTTGCCCATGGAGGATTGATATTTCTCCAGAGTTTTAATTCATTATTTGTTATGACACTGTGCTTTAATCCTGGGCTGATACTGACAGGCTCCAGACTCTAAAGATTCTAGAAAAGCAGAAGATCTCAGATGGCAGTATTATTAACTGCTGTCATTTGAACTGCCATTTAACAACACTGTGTTGTCTCCAGTCTGGGACATAATGAACCTTTGCTGTTTGAGACCCTCTGGACTCACTCCATGCTGAACTAAAAACCTCAAAATCAGTCCCATGTCGAATCTGAAGGACAAGAGAGGAGCATTCCAGCAGATACTGTGGTGCCTTTTGAGTGATATTTGAGTGTGTATCTCTTAGAAAAATTATTCATGATCTGCTCTATCAGACAACGGTCACAATTACCAGGAAAAATATTCTTCTGAATGCACTTGCTACTTTGATGCTTTTCTTTCCACATAGTCAAAAGAGGAAAGCAATCAAAATTATTCATAAAGTAAGTAATATTATGACAGGTTACAATATTGCAATATTTAACCAGTATATTACAGCTTTCTGAATCATTGAGCCTTGAAGTGTTTATGTGCACTAGCAGAAAAATACCTCAAAGAAAGAAAAATGTTGAAGAACATTACCTCATTACTAAAGGCACATGCGACAATATTATTTCCTGAAAACGGCCAGTGTATGTGAAAAAGAAACATATGGAAAATATATCGGTGATAATGCTGGAATAGTAATAGCTATGGCAAATATACTTTTTCACCATCAGCTGAGTACTATTCTGCATTTATATTAAGACCAAAGCCACAGGATAGGTTTACAAGATTGGATGTGTCTTCATTTCATTAATGGAAAAATTGAACATGAGGATTTTTTTTTTTTTTTGGAAAGTCTAAGACAAGCTGGTGAAGAATGGCTATAACAGAAGCAAAATCTGCCTCCTGTCTGCCAGTTTTATATACACCAATTTCAACAATTGTCTTTGGAGACATTAAAAGGCATTCCACCTTAGTCATGCTTCAGTGGTGAAGGGAGAGGGGGAAGAAAATTTAAGCTCTTTCTGATGCTCAGCCCTAAGAAAGAGACAAATATCACAGAATGACTTTCCTCTGTTTTCCTGATCAAAAGACTACTTCTAATTTCTACACATAGCACTAAGTAGTAATATTTCAGAACCATCATTCATTTCCATGGTAACATCCCTTGATATTACAAGCAGTTAATTATGCCGTTGCTGTGTGGTACAGTGTGTGTGTTATTTACGGAAATAGATAAACATTTAATGAAAGCATCTTTGAATATATGAACAAAATAAAAACCGCTGTTCTATCCCTGTGGTCTTTCCTCATGCACTATGCAAAGAAAATACAATATTAGCTGAAACCTATAGAAATACAATGTTCTTGGTAAAGAAACGTAACTTTCTATGGCAAAGGAGAACTCTGAGATTTTAATTAAACAAAATTATTTTCTAAAAAGATATATAAAGATACACTTGGTATAACTGGATTTGATATAAATAGACTATAAATTACTAGGGATTCAAAACAGAACAAATGACTTAATGGTTATCCTGATTATATCAGTGCTATAATGCAACGTATCTGTCATGAAGTAACTGTCCTTGACTGTCATCAAGATCCCTCTTGCAAGTGAAAGAACATCCTATTGTTTGATATTCTAATTTATAGTGCAAATTGAATAGTTCTGTGGTGAATGGTCACTGGATATGCAATTTAATAAGCTAGAATTAATATTGTTTTGTTAAAAAGTGACCTGCAAATGTAATGCAGTCAATACAGGAAAAAGAGTATAAATTGAGTAAGTAAGTTTGAAAAAACTGTTTTAAACAGCCATCTAAAAATGTTTTCAATAAGAACTTTATTGAATTTAAAAAGTAGAATTTAGACAGACTAATAATTCTTAAAAATATTGTCTAATTCTCTGTTTAAGGAATTGGTTTTGTAGAGCCCCTCAGGTTTTACATGTATTTTTATAAATAATTTAGGCAATTATTAAATGTATACGCGTTCTTATAGTGCTGGCAGAAAACAGTATATTGCAGAATAACCTGAATTATTAGTCTAAAAAGTCAAATAACAACAAATGAATTTTTACATAATCAAATGAAAGGAACACATATGGAAATAAACACTTCCTAACTATGCCAACAGGATAAAATAGTGTGCTTAGAAAGCTGTGATTCACAAAATTTTAAAGGTCATAGTGGATTACCACCTCATAGTTGCTACCACCGTATCAAAGTGCACTAATGAGATGCTGCACTAAGTATGTTTAAAAAGAGGAATAGTATGTAAAAGTAGACAGATGACCTTCCCTTTGTTAAATGACCACTTTGCTGAGCCTACTGCTAGTACAGCTTATTGTGATCTGATTAATACACTATAAAAAGCATGTGAAAACTCTGAAAAATTGAAAGGAAGACCACAAAAATGATCTGGTGTAAAAAGCAACCCAAAGTAAAGATACTGTTGAGAGATTACTTTATATAGCTAAGAGACATGAGGATTTTCAATCTTGCTATCAAGAAAGTTACAAGAGCCAAAAGCTGGGTCATGAAATCAGAAAAACTCAGCCTTACAGGAAGAAATAATATCCTTAAGTGTCCCAAAGATTACAAGAGGAGAAATATAACTCATTATTATCTGCTCTGTGATCTCTGAAATGAAGTCATTTTCATGGGTAAGAGATACCTGGGGGAGTACCAGACTAGTAGCAATATCGGCCCTTCCTAACCTTTCCTCTGACCCAGAAATGACCAGATATTTTCTGAATTTTATTTTGCTGCCATTCCCTCAAGCCCTGAGAAGTGATGGATACTGGAGATAATCCTTAGCGGGTGCTCTCTGGTGCTATAGAGAATCCATTTTCTTGGGCAGTCTGCTGGCACATGCTGTTCAGATCACCAGGATGAATGCGACTGACAGATTTCAGGTCATACGGGCTAATACCATGGTGGTTCTATTTCTGCCTTCCCATGGGTCATCTGGCAGCTCATTTGGGGACACCTGAACTCTTCAGTTTGCTACAAAAGCAGGAACTGGGAATGTTGGTGCCATCTCAGCACCACAACATTACTCTCACCCTAAATCGAAATCACACACCATACCAGCTACTAGGAGGAAAGTTAACTCTATCCTAGCTGAAACCAGGACCCATGCATAGCTGTTAATCTCTACAGGATTTAAATGCATTAGCCTAACCCAAGTTTACAAAGTTAAGAGCCCATGGTGCTGAAAAGATGTGCAGGAATACTGTGGAGAAGATCAGGCAGTCAGCTAGGAGAAACTAGGCTGGAGGGCTCTGGAAGCAGTGCTGGTACACCCAGTGCATACCCACAGCCAGAGGTGCACAGGGGGTGGTTTTGCCTTGTCCTTTGTGGGTAGTAAACAGCTCCATGCTGCTTCTGGGAGACTACTGGCCCTGAAAGTAGGCCAAGAGAGAAACTTAACTTTTTTTTTTTCTTGATACACTGTTCTTTCCCTCATCATTTCACTAGCAGATCATGCCTTGAACTCGCCTTCAGTCTCATCATTGCCCAGATGCCCCCACAGAAGCAATACACTACACCAGAATAAAGCTGTTGGGCTTAGAGGTTTACATGTGGCTTTTGAAGGCTGTGATTCCAAACTTTCAAATAGCACAGTATTTATAGCTTTTGCTAGGATCGTAAGAGTGGCTACTAAAATTATACGGACACTCACATAAAAGAAAATGAAAATACAAGTACAAAGTGGCCTTCACATCTGATATTTTTGATCTGGTAAATTTAGGTGTCATATATTTAGTTCTACCCACTGAAACACTCAACTTTAAATTATTTTGCTTGGACTGTGATGTTGCAGGCTATAAACAAATCTTAAAATTATTGCAGTTGTGCCCTGATTTCTTAACAACAGTGCTTTCTGCACATAACTAAATATAGTAACTTTTGGACTTTGGTTCAACGCAGTCTGAAAATGCTGCTTTTATCAAAGCCTGGCTAAGTATATTTATACCTGAACTGACTGAAGCTTTTTGTTTACTTTCTCTGATTTGTCTTGGCAACATATAAATCAAATTACAGATTAGAGTCTTCGTTGATTATATTCCTAATATAACTCCTACCTTAATATATTTCTCCTCGTCTAAGCAAAACACTACAAAGTAGTCTGCCTACAGTAGCACATTTTTACATAAAGAAGGTGATCGGCATAGACCGTGCAGGTGTTAGATTTAATGAAAGTATATGAATTTTATATAGCTATCAGTACATACACCAAGTATCATTCTGGGACTATTGAACTGCAAATGGGCTTACAAAACGAGCTGTGAATTCTAGCAAGCCTCTTACAAGAAAATACATCTTAAGAACAAAGACCATCTGTGCTAAAATGCCTCTATTTTTTTCTTAGCATCATCAGTGGCTCTCAAGTTTAAAGGTATGACAGGATGAAGGTATAGTGGCTGGCAGAATCTGATAGAACAACTGGGTACATTAATTCAATTTTCATTGTGACTTCTAAAATAATATGCACTGTACTACATAAATATTATTTTAGTTGTAATACAAACATCAGAAGAGCCTTCGCAAAGATTAGCAGGCTAATAGAGGATACTGCACTTACCAAGGTGTGTGTTCATCATCTTCGCACAATATTTGCACATGGCTTCCAAGTCATTTAGCTGTCCTTGTAGAAATGAAATTTGGGCCTCCAATTCCTCCTCCTACAATTAAAACATTATTAGCATTTTTAAACAAACAAACACCTTTTGATGATACACAGTAAAACTGGTAAGCTAATCCTTGACATATTTAGATGTCTTCTAATTTTAATTATTTGTTCTTCAGCAAATTTTGGAAATAAAGAGAATCACCTTCCAGATGTATTTACTAAAAGACTTTAAAATTATTTTGTTATTTCATGGAAATAGGGTTTGGTCTTAACGTTTCAGTTTTTATTAATACTATCCTTTTTTCATTTAAAGAATCTAAGAAAAAACTGCCTACTTTCTGCTACATTATCTACGAAAGGTTAAGAGTTCTTATTTCTTTTCCAGAAACACAGTACAACAGCAATAGTTGAAAAAAAATGTCAAGGAGAAAAATACACACTTCTGGCAGAGTAATTTTTACAGCAATTTGTTTGACACTTCAGTAAAATTCCTTTTTATTTTAAGGTGTACATTTAATAAGACCTAATGCCACACCTCAAGGGTGCAATACTATTATAAATTTTGGCATATTTATTTGTCACACATCATGCTCTACCTGTATTAAAAACATGCACTTCCATGCCACGGCAATTGCAATTACACAAAACTTCTTATACATTGTTTAGGTGAAAACTATTTGCAGCTCACATACTGTAAAAGAATTACTTTGAATTATCAATTCGTTTAATAAAGATATATCAAGTGTAATTTAAAATACAAATTTTAAAAACAGATTTTAAGGCCTAATTTTAAGCCACATGACCTGCTTATGCAATGGAAACTGCCTCAATGAAGATTTTCTCTTTCAACGCCTTTGTTTGCTATTTACAATTGCATCCAGTCTTCACTTAATGACCATACGGCAGAGAAAGTAATTGCTTTTTAAGTAAAAATCCTTCAAAGCTTAAACACATAGAGTATCAAGCAATTTTATTTTGTTTTATTTAAGAATGCAATTGAATTCAAAAAGATAAAGGCAAAGCAACTTTTCAGCATGCTGATTTTCTTAGGACTTTCAGTCTTATCATACCCTTGTTTCATGGGGATTGCTGAACGTAAGTGTGAATTACATTTCAAATGAAAAACTTCCCAAACTGATCAGCCTGAATCAATCTTGATTTAAACATACAAGTGATCTTAATCTTCATCACAAACTGAGACACAGAGGCAAGAACAGGAAACTTAGCACTAATACAACATATATCCAAAAGCAATAGTAGCATTTTGCAAGATCCAGCAATATCACTTTCTCCTTATGCACTTTTTTCCTTGCACCTATAACCTACAGACATTAAGTATTTTTTTCTTTACTATTTCATTATGTTAATAAACCCTCACCTTATTCTACCCACCCTCATGCTTTTGTCAATTTAAGCCTCAAAGGGACTGATTTGATATTGGCAATTTATGGATTCTGAAAGATTAACCTCATTTACCAGATTAACCTCATAACCAGATTAAGCCTGCAGTTCTGTCACAGCCCATACAAGCTCTTCAAGCAATGTCCCTGCAGAAGACCTCTTCCTACTACATACAGAATTCTAACAACTGGAAGAAATAATCTACCAAAAATTTTAAATTGCCAGTTCACTACAAATCTAGCTATAAGTTGGGGAAAGGAAAAAGTATTTGAGCATTTTAATATAAAAAAAATCTATTTCCTAAAAACATTAGTCAGTAATAGAAAACCACTATCTCCTACAACTGAATAAAAAAAATTAATTTCACATAATTTAAATTTCCATGTTTCCCACACTATTTTTTCTTACTCAAGGATCACAACAGCAGTAAATTGATTTTAAAATGTTTTTGGACAGCTCTATCCACTTGAGCAGATTACAAAACTAACCTTTTCAACTGTACAAGAGTACCCCTTCCTTTGGCATGGGAGACTGGTGCTGAGTACACCACTCCTTCAGCTCATTTGGAATCTAGCATGGGCTGCAGAAGTGTTCAGCATACCCAGTGCTTACAAAGGAAGGCACTGTGGCCAGGAACTCACAGACAGTGCAAGAGGTTTCTTGCCAAGTGGGAAATCTTGCAAAAGGCTGAGTGAATGCACTTTGAGCTTCTTATTTATCTGGTACCCTCAGGAAAGGCACCAAGGAGTGCTGCCAGCAGGATGAGCAAATAAGCAAAGCAGTTAACTTGGCATTTGACACACAAGAGACCCACATGTACTGTTTGCATAAGAACACAACACCCAAATGGTGGTGACATGCTAGAAGACATAACTCCTTCCCTTGCTGGGCCAGGCACCTGCAGTGCTGTGTCAACCTCTGTGCATATGGAGCCCTGAGGGTGAGCACCCTTTCGGGAGGTTTGCTCTGCTAGAGTTGCTGCAGCAGGTGAGGAGCAGCTAGTGTGTTTTATTGTGTCGGGGATGACAAAGAGGAGGCTGACAAGATCTTTCAAGGTGCAGAAGTTTATGCCACTGATGGGGAAGGTGCAACCGAGGCTTGACAGAATGGGAAGAAGACATGCACTCCTAAGGGAATGGAAACTTGAGGCTTGTGACTTCTGGCAGCAGGGAGGCTGGCCAATGGTGGAGGGCCCAGGCAGCAGAGGGGACGAACAAGCTCCCTCAGAGGAAGAATCCAGGTTGGACACCATATTAGAGAGCTACCAAGACAACGTGATCAGTGGCAGTGAGTGGTTGGTGACTCTCTTTGGGTATGCCGGCCAGACCCATTGCCTAGGAGGGTTTGTTGCTTGCCTGGAGCCTCAATTTGTGGTGTTGCAGAAAGATTATTTGGGGTAACCTAATGTTCTGATTTCTTTCTGCTTTTTCATGCAGACACCAATTAGGTGGTGATATGAAACCATTTTACCTCAAAAGTGACTGTCGGGCTCTTGAGCAAGGGTGAATGGGACAGGAATCCTTGTACAGTTTCTCTTTAATCCTGTGGCAAAAGGGAAAAGCCTGGCTAGCAGGAGGTGTATCCAACAGACCACACACATGGCGACATATTTGGCGGTACTAGCAGGGCTTCACCTACTTTGATTATGACACCTCATTTGATGAGGAAGGACAATTTAAAAAGAAAATAGATGCACCTGGCAAAGACAGGGAAGAACATCTTTGTTAACAGGCTTGCTAATCCAGTGCAAAGGGCTAAAAGTTTCATTTGCCATAGAACAGGGACCTAATCCAGAAATACATGAAGAAGCAGCACTTACGGAGAAGGTATTCAGAAGGCTCACTTGGCTGAGCAAGGAGTTTAATGAGCTAAAATGATAAAAGCATATATTGAAATGGAAATTGTGGAAATTGAAAGCCCATGTGTGGAAACAATGTCAGGAAACAAAGGACAAGCACAGAAGCATTGCTTGGACACAGGAACAACACTAGGAAGGACAAAGTCCAGCTGGAGCTAAAATTAATGTGGGACATTAAAGGGTGACAAGAAGGAATTTTACAAGTATGATAGCAGCAAAAGGAGGTTCAAAGAAGATGTCCATCTATTGCCTATTATAACAAAATGCTAGATGATATGGAAAAGTCTGCAGCAATACCATTTTTGCCTATAGCTTTTCAGGCAAAGTCTGCTGCTAGACCTCTGCATGTACAGCTCGGGAAGGAGAGGTATGGCTATGAGTGGGGGAGCAATAAGTTGGTGAATACCCGAAGAAGCCAAACATGTTAAAATATATGCAATCAAATGAGATACACACATGGGTGCTGAGAGGGCTGATGATGTGATTGTAACACACCACTTGCTATCATCCATGAAGAATCATTGCTATTACAGGACAACCTTGGTGATTGGAGAAAGGTTAATTTTACATTCATATTAAAGAAAAGTGAGAAGGAGAATCTAAGAAACTGCCTCACCTTAGTCCTGGAATTCGTGGAGCATGTCCTCTTGGAAACAATTTCCAACACGCAAAGGACAAGACAATAATCAAGAGAAGTCAACAAGGATTTACCAAGTGCAAATCACACTTGACCTGCTTTGATGAAATGACTGGTCATGCAGATGAAGGGAGAAAAGTGGATGCAATATACTTTGACTTCATTTAGGCTTTTGGCACATTTCCAAAAGTTTCATCATTTACAACGTGAGGAAGAATGGACTGAACAAAAACATTGTAGATGGGCTGAAAATTGGTCAACCCCACTCCTCCCCAAGCTCAAATGGTTGAGTCAATGGCATTGCATCCAGCTAGTGGTTGGAAATGAGCACAGGAACTCATGGACTGCTATGGAGATACTGATTAGTATCTTCAGCAACAGCTCATATGGGGGGACATAATGTATACTCAGTAGATTTTCAGGTGATGCAAAACTGGGAGGCGTCAGAACTGCAATTTAGAAAGACCACGAGACACTGGAGGCCTAAGCAAAA
Organism: Oxyura jamaicensis; assembly: GCF_011077185.1. NCBI lineage: Eukaryota > Metazoa > Chordata > Aves > Anseriformes > Anatidae > Oxyura > Oxyura jamaicensis. The sequence continues at coordinate 37,543,780 of NC_048894.1, forward strand.
GAAACTTTTTTTAGGTTTCTGTTTAAAAAACTTAAAGAAGTGCAAAATTCTGCACCTGGGGAGAAAAAAAGCAACTCAGCAGTATAGACAGGAAAGGAACTAGCTATGTTTCAGGCCTGTTGAAAAGGCTACATAGGCTACAGTGGCTGCTGGGTTGAATGTGAACTAACAAAGCACTACCCTCACAAGTTGTGCAAATAGTGCTCAGGGCTGCCTAAGGAGGAATGTGTGGTCAACAGATACAGGAAAATCATTATCCACCTCTATTCAGTGCTCTTGAGGCCTTTCCTTGAGTAATATTTTAGGCCATCAGCTCAAGGACACTGGAGAAACTGGAGTAGGTCCAGTGCAGGGCTCCTGTGATGGTTACAGGTCTGGAGGACAGGCTGAGGGAGCTGGGCTTGCTTACTTTGGCAAACAGGAGGTTAAGGTGAATACTGGGAACCTGCAACTACAAGGAGTTACAATGATGATGTAATCAAATTCTAGGCAGTGGCAGAAGATACAGAAAGCCAAAAATTGCCTCTTAGAAGGTTCAAATTGGTCATTAGGAAAATGTTTTTCTTTAGGAGAGCAGTGCAGCAATGGAAGAGGTTACTCAAAGAAGTGGTAGAGTTTCTATTCAAAGCCACTGACCTGATCCAACGTTAGTGATTGTCCTGCTCCAAATAGCAGTTTGAGCAGAAGTCACTTCTAATCAACATTTCCAAATCTAATCTATTTACGGGATCTTTCTAAAATTGCTCTGCAATTTATGAATGTTTTACAGCTTTGTAAAGGTAAGCAGCAAAACCAAAAAGCCCCTCAGAAAAAAGAACCCAGTTTTTTCAATATTCTAAAGTCAAATTCTTTAGCAATAGTAAATGAAACAACTGATTTATAACTGATATTGTGCAGATAGTAGATTCCTGTCCAGACAGTATTCCCTGCTCCATTCTGTAAATGCCAGCTTTTGTGCTTCACTGTGCTGAAACAGTGAGTTCCCGGGATACCATTTTTATTTTGCAGCACTGATGATTTGATCCCTCCTATGCATGAGCAGAGACTTACAAACTCTTTGAACTGACCAAACATAAGTTAAAAGAAAAGCATTATGATCCTTCCTTCCTTGAGAAACCGACCTTCCAGCTGAACGGACAGACGCAGTACCACAAACACGTGAGCAGTGATTCAGACTCATTCTGCCATAGCTCTTAAAGGTTAACCAGCTGACCACAAAATAAAAAACAATCAATCATCTAAATAACTAATCAAAACAAAAAAGCATTGCCAAATTATTGAGCAACATGTGCTACAAAGCATATAAGCTCACAATTTTCTAATATTGCAAGCTGTATTATAAGGAAGAAAACCAAATCAAGCAGCAAGTCAAACAAAAGAATCACGGCATGAAACATGCAAGACCAAGTTGTGCACATTTAATGATGTTATTTTTCAGTAAAACATCTTAACACTATTTTCTGAAAATTTAGTCCCAGGGTCCTTAAAAAACGTTTCCACACCTTCAACATTCCTGATGATTTAGAGCCTTACAGATGATCCATAACAAATTTAATGTGAGAATGAAAAGCAAGTAGGTTATTTGTGATGCCACATTGATTTATACTTCACTAACAATACAAGGTATGCTAGTATTTATGTCTCTAGTCAAAGCAAGAATCTATTTGAGTACCTCCATATCCACATCTCCAACTATTTTCATTGTTGTGGTAAGACTGAATCTGCAAAAAAAGTGATTTACGTATATGTTTCTCATACTTTCCTTCCTTCTTATCTGTATCCAGAACTTTGATAACATTGTTGTATCTCCTTTTCCTTTTGCCACGAAGACTGATTCTTTTATGATTAATGATTTGCCATATCTTTGCTATTTTTTAAAAAATCTATACAGTTCTGGTGCTCTCCATTTGTCCAAAGCTTGCTCTTCCCTTTTTTATTACCTTTTCTTTCATCTATCTTCTCACCTTTACAAAGACAGCTCAGGAAATACATTTTTTATATCCTTCCTTTTCTCCCGAGTCAAGTAGACACATAATGAGATCAGTGATGGTTCTACCATACTCTGTTTTTCATCAAATTTTACTGTTTCAGAAAAACAGCTATGACTAACTGAAAGTGGTCAGCACCTTCAAGAACAGATTACAGCAAGTTTTACAGTTTTGACATTGTAATCCTATCCTTTTACAGCTCATCACTTTACAAGCTGCAATAAGGTTTCCAAAAATGATTAAGGCCACTGGAATTTAGCATCCTACACAAGCCAAGGTCTGAAGAAAAATAGTTTGGGCAGAAGAAACTCTTCCTCAACCTTGTTTTTATCAGTTTAAGCAACTTTCTCCCAAATACGTGATGGGAGAACATACATGGAAATAGAGGGGCTGGAAAACAGGGAATACAGGTCTGCAATGTCTTTCTTCTATACTAATATTAAATGTTCAGTCTTACTGGTCAGGAATTGAAAGAAAAACTGAATTTTCATTTGTTTCACTCCTGTAGAAACTCCAGGAAAAGGAAACCCTCAGTTATCCATGGCTTACAATGATGTATATCTCAATACTTCATTTGTGAACACTCAGAATGGCAAAATTCCATTCATCTTGGAGCTGAATGGCTCTGAAAGTTGATCACCTTGGCAGCACTACCAAGAGGTAAGTGAAGCAGAAAAGAAACTATCTTCAAGAGTATTTAAAGGTACGTAAAGTGCTTAAGCAAAAATGTTGTGATTAAAAATACACTGCAAATAGTGACAGAATTGTGTTGGAACAAAGGCCTAGTTTTACTAGTGTCTTGTATGATGGTGGTCAAAGATGGGTAGCATTATGTGTAATGAAAAAAGTATGTAATAATACAAGCATGTAGTGGTATTGGCCAGAATACTCTCCCAGAGGATGCAAATCAGATTTGCAAATCAGAGATTTCTTGAACTAGAATTTTTTTATTTTTTATTTTTTTTTTCTCTTTAGTTAATAGCCCTTGGATATTTCCTATGTTAATTTGCCCTGTCGTATTTTCAACTCCTTCAGTACACATAGTAAGAGCCCTAAAGAATCATCCCCTGACCTCTTGGCAAGTTTGCAGGACAAATTTTAAAATAATTCTGATGAGGTTTTGAGACATTTAGAGGAAAAAAATGGCAAAAAATTACATTGATACAAGGAAATTCTAAAGCCAAAGACTTGCTTAGAGACTTTCCAGTGCTTATTCATAAAATATACACAAGTTATACACCCTTAGGATATCTGTAATGTTTTACTTGTTAAACAAGATTCAGATGCATGGAATCTCATTTATTTTTATGTAAATTTCCCTACAGAAAAAAAGTAGTGGTTATTGTTTCCATGTTGTGAGAATGTATTTCATTTTTATTTTTTGAATCCAACAATTAAATGCAACTAAATACAAGATTTAACTTCTTAATCTTGAACCCCTGACAGATGAATGCTGGTTGACACCCACAGAATTTTTTTATGATCCATGCCAGCCACAGAATACAGCATATGCTGAATTTTAAACCAGAAACCACTGTTTCTGAACAATAAATGACATTAAAGAATGTTTAATTTATTAATTTAACTTATTTATTATTTAATTGTATCAGTCCCAGGCCCTCATCAAGACCAAGACCTCATTCTCCTTGGCGCCATGAAAACAGAAAGGAAAAAAAAACAAAAAACAAAAACCAAAAAAACCTTACTCTAAAGGATTTCACAGTGCAAGCCAAGAGACAACAGATGGCTACAGACACACATATGGGGAGGACATGGAAACAATATGGCAATATTAGTCAGTCTTACAGACATGGCTTCAGCATGTTAGCAACCAAACTGTTGCCAATGGAAAGGAAGAATTTTTAGTAGACTTTTGAAGAGGCATTTTGCTTTGCAGATGTCTAGAGAAAGTTTCTTCTGTGTGGAAGTCGCTATGAAATGATTAGATGTGAGCACAATTGCTTTTGCTTGATGAAATTCACCAAGGATGTCACAGATGTATATTGTCAGTGCATGTTGTCACTTTTACTTTGAGAATTTTGTTACGTGTGTGAATTGTGTGGGAGAACACAAAGGACTTCAGATACTGCTTTCAGGTATTAATTCCTGCAGAAGTAGAGGTTATATACTCATTTCCTGTGATGAACCATTACCTCTCTATTTTTGTCTGTTTCTGTATGAGTTGAAGTAACCCCATTATTAATATATTTCCAAATACACCTTACTTAAGTATTTTTCACATCTTTACTACTGCTATTTTTCATTATTTTGAGTACATTTTCAACAATGTTCAACATTTTAAGCACAATATCCTCAGATAAATCTTACATATTTTATTCCTATGGACTGCATTCATGGTGAACTTGAATTATGTTCTTATTTTATACTGTTTTAATTCATTCCAGACTGCATAATGCCAGGATGCTAAAGTGTAGTTTAATCATAGAATGGCTTGGGTTGGAAGGGACCTTAAAAATCACATAGTTCCAACCCGCCTGCCATGGGCAGGGATGCCACCCCCTAGATCACACTGGCCAAAGCCCCATCCAGCTTGGCCTGGAACACCTCCAGGGATGGAGCATTCACAGCTTCTCTGGGCACCCTGTTCCAGTGCCTCAATAGCTTTACAGTGAAGGATTTCTTCCTAATGTCTTATCTAAATCTTTCCTCCTCTTAGTTTAAGACCACTCCCCCTTGCCCTATCATTATCTACCCAAGTAAAGAGTCCCTCTCCATCCTTTTTATAAGATCCCTTTAAGTACTGAAAGGGCACAATGAGATCTCCCCAGAGCCTTCTCTTCAGGCTGAACATCCCCCGCCCTCTCAGACTTGCTACACAGGAGAGGTGCTCCAACCCTCTGATCATCTTTGTGGTCCTCCTCTGGACCAGCTCTAACAGACCTGCATCTTTCTTGTGCTGAGGGCTTCTGACCTAGATGCAGTGCTGCAGGTGGGGCCTCACTAGGGCAGAGCAGAGCAGAGAGGCACAATCACTTCCTTCACCCTGCTGGCCACCCCTCTGTTAATGCAGCCCAGGACACAGTTGGCCGTCTGGACTGCAAATGCACACTGCTGGCTCATGTCAAGCCTTTTGTCCACCAGAACCCCATAAACCTCTCTCCACAGGACTGCTTTGTATGTGTTCTTCTCCCAGTCTTTATTCCTCTCTGGGATTGCCCCAACCCAGGTGCAGCACATTGCTACCTTGCACTTGGTCTTGTTGAACCTCATTAGGTTCATGTGGGCCCACTTCTCCAGCCTGTCCAGGTAATGTTTAAGTGGGTATGTTTCCTTCTTGCCCCCCCCCACCCCCCCCTTTTTTTTTTTTTCTAAATTTCACTACTGTTAGCAGACCTAGGTGCTCGGAGTAACAAATAGCACGGTACATTTGCTGATAGTTATATACTTGTTTTAGTGCGTTCCTTAAAGCACAAATAGATTCTCTGTTAGATTAATGAAGGAAGTGGTGGTTCAGTTATCCACATTAAAGGAAGTTAAGGAAAATGGAAAATACAAAACGAATGAAAGCACACCTTTGCCCCTTTTTTTCATCTGCCTTGATCATTACTTTGACTTGTTGCTTTCCAACACAGAAACTTTGTTCTCTGGCAGTACTGTGTGTCTCCAAATTCATCAAGAGTCATAAGAGCAAGCACAAGTGAATTAGGTAAAAAGTAATCCTAGAATTCTAGACCAAAACATAGTGCTGTCAAAGTTAAAACACTTCAGGGCATGATACATCCTCTTCTGCTCAAAAAAGTAAGTTCAGGAGCAGAACTGCCTAGTTTAGAACCTGAAACCGAACTGTCACTTCGTAGTCCTTAGTGATGATATCTCGGTGAAAACATATGTCAGAAGGGGGTGAGGAAATGTGACTGGAAAAAATAAGAAACTAAAATGAAGGACATAAGAAAGGTCACTAAAATATTCAGTGTGACTGCTAGGAGCTAATTTAAATCAGGTTATGTACCAACACTGCAAAACAATATCAGATTATTTTGTTCAGAGGGTTCTGATTGAAATTAAGTATCAAAAACAAGAAAGGAATTTTCTTGAACAGATAGAGATGTTCAACTAGGATGAGATAAAGATAGATTTGCCAATAAATTAAAATGCAAGAAGGCATCCATGTGAAAAGGCATATGTTTTTGGGCAGTAGTCCTATCCTGACTTTCCTCTATGTGCTTTCACTAACAACACAGAAAGGCATGGCATCATACAATGCTTTCCCAAGCTCTGTGCATGTAAATAGAAACAACTAATTATTGGTAAATGATTGAATGATAAATAAATATAACAATAAATAAATAAAAATCAACCTTTCTGTTCTTCAAAAAGAAACATAAAACAGAGAATGAAAAAAAAAAAAACAAAAACACCCAAACCCTGAAAGCAATGGAACATTGATTCAATATAGTCAGGACATCTTTCTTCCAACACTCAGATTTCTAACAGTAGAATTATAGTTGTCCAAGGAGACTCACACTTCTCAAATGGAAGAAAAAATACAGATTTCTTACTGTCTTTAAAATTGGAGATGTGTGAAATATATACATGTGTATTTTTATGCACTATGCATTTGTAGCTTTATGAAAAAGTGGATCCTTTTGGAATACATTAACATGGAGCAGACCAGTCAATAGCTCATACTGGGACAAAACGATAAAAATATTAATTTATGATCTCCACCAAAATGATTAGTGACTGCAGGGAAGTATTTATCTCACTGATGATTTATAATTATTTATTTATATGATTTATTTTCTTTTAAAACAAAGCTAAAATATCTACATATAGTGACATTCGGAAAAAAGCAAAAGATGTAGTCCCAGAGGATCTCTTATGCCCTCTGACAGATCTATTTAATTTCAATTAAAATCCTGAAACTTTGCCTCACAGCTTCTAACCACCAGGCCTCGCTGCTGAATTTCCATCTTAAGCAATTCAAAGCCTACTTGCCAGGATCACTCTGTTGGAGTCAGCTTAGTGTGTCATGCTTCACCTTGCCCAGAGATGCTAGTGGCAAAGGACTACTGGCTTGGATGTTTCCCAAAGCAGCTTCCAATGGTGTCTTACTGAAGCAGCTTCCAGGTGCACCAGCCTCACTGTTGCAAAGCTAGAAACAAGCACATGCATTGCTGGTGTATGAGCAGGACTTGTATTCATCTAACCTGGGCATATTTTCCTCTCTAAAATATGCTACTCCTATGCTCAGATATCCTCTCCTTACCAAGAAGATGGAGAAAGTTGAACATATGTAACAGTGAAAGCTCTTACATAGGGACAAAGAAAGGGAGGATGGAAAGAAAACCCTTTTACAAGCAAATGTAAGACTTGAGGGACTTGTGATTGCTGGCACTGCCCTGTGGGACTGCAGAGAGACAGTTTAGGAACAAGATCCATAAAATGCTGGAAGATCTATGGAATATAACAAAACTTGCATAACCGATTGTGGATGGGTGGGCACTGAACAACTAAGAAAAACTGTAGTACTTCACTTGACAAGTGAACAGGTAATACAGCAGGAAGAGCTGTAAGGAAATAGAAATTATCCCTTTGAACAGAAATACTGATAAAAGGTTTCTGTCAGTGCTGCTGTTGACATTGTTCATAATCATATTGCAATATTTCTGCATAAATAATAAAACTGAGATATTAATTTAAATGGTAATGATTGTAAGCATTTTGGAAATGTCTATAAATAAACACATAAGCAAATGAGAACTTCATTTCCTCCATTATTGGTTGGTATCACAGCTGGCTGGCTTTCTGCCTATCTGGCATTTAAGAGACTGCATAGGCCCACTATGGCAAACGTAAGAGAAATGTGAGTAGGGGGAAAATAAGCAAAACATTTTCTGAATTTGGAGCTGAAATTACGCTTTTAAGTATTCCTGAATGGATATGAATATGGAACGATGAATAAACAGATATTGTGCAATGAATAAAGTTCATATTCCATGTTTCAGTATTAGGTTACTGAAGTTTTTGGTTGAATGAAATAGTTGATTAAGTAGGACATACATACATAATTATGCTTCTTAATTTTTCCTTTCTGAATAAGTATTATAATATACACACAGTTTAACAACCACACAATCCTTTATGAAGGACTCTTACAGTATACCTATTGTTCAACTCATCATCAGTTAAAATTCTTTTAGGCATCAGCTGCAAAAAAGTTTTACTAAGCCCTTCTCTATTCAGGCTGGATGTATTTGACCTTTGATGTGAATCCTATCATGATTCAGGATACAGGCCAGATTAGGATAATATTATTTAGGGCTTTTAGAATTCCCATTTTAAGGAAGGTAAATCTTAAGTATATTGATTATGCAGTGAGAATAAAAAGATGCCAATGTAAACATTTATACTACGTTGTTTAAAGAACAGAAGAACCAGTTCTATTATTTTTATAGGGAAAGTTTTGATTTAACCAAACAGACAAAACAAGAAAATGATCTATTCTATATTTAAATGCATACCTATAATTCATTTCACAGTGGGGAAAACAAACAAACAAATAAACACAGAAATCATTTCCAGTCAAAAAAAAACCGAACAACTATAACATTAGTTTGATTTAGAGAGATGTTGATGCTTTTGTTCAGTACAGATGTTAGAGGTCTTCACAGAACTGGACAGTAGTTTTGTGCTGTCATCTTAAAAGAGCAAGATGAAGGGAAGAGATTTCCATTTAAAGGGAGTAAAAGGGCAGCTCAGGCCACCAGTATAGATCCTCAGATGCGGATGTCACGGGGATGCTGAAACATTAACTTCATGATTAGTGGGTCAAAAGAGCAGGCACAGAGCAAATTCTTGTACCTGCAGTGCTGCTGGTAACATGATTGCCGAGGAGTCAATGTCCATGTTTCTCGGTTTCTGCATCACTTTAATCCTACTTTAAATGCTGTTTATAGTCTAAGTAATTCAAGATTTTGATATTTTTCTAAATTTCCTTGACAGTTACACAGGGCTGTCCAATCATTTAAAAAGCTCTTACTGCCTTCTTTCCAATTATGTAATTTTAATTTGCTTCTATGCAGAATTTACTGGTAAGTCTAATTCAGCTGCATGTATCTGAATCTCTGGTACCAGAGAAAGACAACAGTTTACACTGACATTTAAAAAATCTTCCAAATGGCCCGGCAGATCTGTTCTGTATACATACTTATTGCTCATAATATGACAAAAAAGCACTGCTGAGCCACTTGGATTTTTATTCATCTCTCTCTCTCTTTTTTTTTTTTCCTAAGCAATTAACTTTCTGCTTTTATCACAGTACAGTTTCTTTTCCCTGAAATGAATCACTCCGAAAAAGATAAGGAGCATTAGAATTCAAAGCTGCCACTCATGCATACAGCTGTCTTTTTACTAAATTATATGAAACTTACAAGTATTTCTAATGAAAAACTTTAAAAGGCAGCTTATTTTCCCTTGCATTGTTTTCAGCTCTTTTATTTGAGTCACAGCATGTTGTGGGTGCCTGAGGAAGGAAACTGAGAAAAGCATCATACTTCCAATGTATCTCAGAGGTTTTTCTGCGAACTGTGCTCACGTGACATGGCAGCACCTCGAATTTACTATTCTTTTCACCCATCTCTAAAATTTGATGAACTGAAGTACTAAATTACAATTTTCATCTGTCAGAATTGGTCTGTCACATCAAAACGAAAGAAAAAAAAAGCATGTGCCCTACAACATTAATTGAAGTAAAATGTTAAGGCTTTGAAGTCCATTAAACCTAAGGCACTGAGAAACAATCACCATGCCTTTAACTTTAGGCCTGATACACACTGACCAAGAAATTGACTGTTGTACATGGACACTTATTTGTTCAGGGCACGCTTCATGATGCTTAACTAAAAAAAGATATTTCATCATAGCATTTACATTTTTCAACAAATGTTCACCATGATCAAGTATGGACTGACATAAATATTTTGTTTAAAGCCTTTTAAAGAGATTTAAAAAAAATAATAGTCAAGAAAAATAGATATGGTGATAAAAGATGTCTCCAAGATGTGCTACCATGCATCATACAATAGGTATGCTCTTCTTCAAATGAAGTTTTGCATGCACGAGTTTTTGTGTGGTTCTCTAGCGTTTCTTTTATTATCCCTTTGATTTTCTTATACTACCTCTACTTGAGCAAAACTGTCAAGCTTGTATGCTTAAACTAGGCTCCAAAATCAGAAAAGCAGATGCCTACTTAATTAAAAATGATGGCATCCATTAATTTTCTAATCTGTAGGTGTAGTCATAACTAACTTCCAATCAGATAAACCTGCAGTGTAAATCACAGGCAGTAACAGTTGTTTCTACCTGCTTGTGGGGACAATAGCATATGTTGTCAAATTTAATTTAATTAAAAAGTCTGTGCAATCAAAAACAGCATAATGGATGACACTTGTTCAGGATTTTTTTGCTAAAAATGAGGATTCTGTTTGACCACGTTTGTAAACTGTTTTAGTAAAGAAAATAAACTTCTCCAGATTTTCCTTAGATATGTGTCCTTCTTAGGAATTCTTTAATTAACACATTTTCCAAATGGATCATTTGATATTTGTTAACTTGAAACCTTTAATTTAGAAATTATTAAAATATACAATTTATCTAAACGAAAATATTCTTTTCAATTAAAAATATCTCTATCCTACTTTTGTTTTGTGAAAGTTTTTAAAAGCAGTTGCATTGTTTGACTTGAAGTTCCCTTTCTGGCACATCTCTATGGCTGAAAGCAATTTACAAAATTTTCTGCCAGAAACTGAGACCAGCCAACCATATTTGCCAAAATCAAGGTCTAATCAGCTTTGCTGTTTGCTGAAAAGAGACTGTACTTGATGTTTGCTGGGGTAGTGAATGTAACATAATCACAAATAAAGGGCCCACGAATGCACCCAGTTTCCCAACTCTGCTGAAAGGGAGGGGGCAGCAAGAAGGCTATGAGTGGAAATTTTCTGGAACTTTATTCCAGCTAGACTGACCCAGCCAGAAGATAATGGGCACTGAACGTATATTACTACATTCCTGTTCTTATTTATGGGAAGGAGGCTCCAGAAATTGCAACCTATCTGAAAGCAGTAAGGAGGAAGAGAGGTATTTCACTGCTGAGCACAAAACAAACAAACAAACAAACAAAACCTTTCAAACACTTTTGGAGGGTCTCACATTAGCACACGGCTTAATGGTTCTCAGTAATAATGCGAATAACATCAGGCTGCCATCGGTTGCCAAAATATGATCTGATATTGTGCATTCAGCCCTGAGGCTATATATTCACTTCCTTAACTAAATAAAGCTGGGGACATCTGTTTCTGTCAACAGCAGTAAAAATGTCATTCAATTGATCTTTGGATTTGAGAGCAAAAATAATCCAGAAGACTAAATATAACACAAATGTTAATATCTTATTAAGTCCTTAATAAGAGAAATGGAGACATCCTGTTCCTGGAGGCAATGAATCAAGTTAAGTATCATGATTATAACTCTTCCAAAGAAAGTCCAACTTGTTGGGCAGACTTTAGAAAAGAAAGAATTTAGACAAGTCTCATTCCAGTTTATCCTGTCACAAAATCACAGAGCGGTTGAGGTTGGAAGGGACCTCTGGAGGTCATCTGGTCCAACCCCTCTGCTCACACAGGGCCATCTAGAGCTGGTTACGCAGGACCATCTCCACGTGGCTTTCGAGTATCTCCAATGAGGAAGACTCAACATCTCTGGGCAACCTGTTCCAGTGCTCGGTCACCCACACAGTGCTCCAGTCCTTTCATCATCTTTGTGGCCCTTTGTTGGACAACCTCCAGTCTACATCTACATGTCTACATCTCTCTTATGTGGGGGAGTCCAGAACTGAACCTGTGATGCAGGTGATGATGATATTCCCATTCATCCTTTGACAATGCCACAGGAATGTCTGCTGGTATGTGGGAATCACCTTTTTTAATTCGACGTTGAAGGACATATTTTTATGTATGCATTCCATTCCTACTTTTTCCTTGAGAAGGACATTAATTAGAATTACAAAGATGAAGGGGAAATGGATTCTCCTTCATCCATTACACACAGAATGACTGCTTTTAAAAGCATCTTTATAAAAAGTGATAGATGCATGGCCACGTTCCAAAAAAAGTAATTTACGCAATGCTTAGTAATACAATCTCTGTGATTATTAGAGACAAATGGAAAATGTAAAACAGTTTAGTTTTTAAAAATAAAACAAAGATGTGAATCCGTTATGTTTTCAAGTATTTTTTTAAATTATTATTATTATTATTTTTCCTTTAGAAAACAGCTGTAAAGGAAGCAACCGTAAGACTGGAGAATTCTGATGCAACTGTTTCTGGACCTTAGGATTAACTCTTTGGAGTCTTCTTTAAATAGAACACTACAGATCATGAAATTTACAGGAAAATAAAAACTACAACATAATCTTAAGGAATTAAAGAATCTTAAGGAATTAAACAAACCTTTTCCTCTCAGAGCTGCTAGAATTTCTTTCCTTTTTTTTTTCCTATATCAAAAGTCAGTTAGAAACAAACACAAGGAGACATAGATTTTGGTAGCCTAAAACCTTTCCTAGCTGTTCTGTCATTCAAGGCTACAATGTAAATTTTATCACAGTTCAAACAATGTCTTTATAATCAATGCTCAGCTTAGATTATCATGACTACCAATCTGTTGAAATTTTTGCGCTGAATTTAGCTTTGTTTGTAAGATCTCTGAATACCTGAAGAATGCTGCAGTATAGGAATATTGCTATTACAATTCATTTTTATTGAAATCAGTGGGAAGTTATATGAACATATATTGATAATAATGGAAGAGAGAGAAAAAAAAAAACTGCCTTCACCTTGCAAAAAATACAACTTTTCTGTCTATGCTAGCTGTGTTCTAATCAGCAGAAAGCCAATGGGGAACAGTTATGTAAAATAAACAAGAATCCTCCTGCTCCAAGGCATATGAGATTTACCAAATTAGTGCTCTTAAAATATCACTGACTGGATGAGAATTTCTTTGGAACACACCTATGATTAATTCAAACTGATTTTCTTGGATGAAAATATTCTGTTTAAATAAAAAATGTCTTGTGGCCAAATGGAAGGTCAGGGCTGTGTGAGAAATAAAACTGTGACTACAGACTACAGATGCTACAGACACTGGGAAATCTCGTATGTATTAAAGAATTTCAGGGATAACAGATGGACATGTTTGGATCTGCTGAGCATTCACGCTCCCCACTGAACTGTTTATTAACTTCAGGGTTACACCAAAAGTCTAACAAAGCAAAGTAACTTACAGGAGTTCTTTCCTCTTTCTCAGAGGCATCAGGCACTTTCACAGTTTCAGCTCAAGTAGGATTATGGGATGGAATCCATAATGGAGATGTTATTCAACAGAAACAGTTTAAATAGCTTATTTCTGCTTTTGCTGTTAATTTGAGCTGAGGTAAACATTTTCAAGTACAAGTGCTTAATGAATGAGATAAATGATTGGCTCTAACAAGTAATGCAGTGTGACATTAAAATAGTTTAAAAAGTTAAAAGAACTCACAGACTCTTTTCTGCTCATAGTCTTGCTTTGGGAACGAGAACGGGAGATTGTACTGAAAAATGAATCCTTTTTTGATGCAGACAAAGGTGGAGATCCTGTAAATTCACGTCCCCCAGGCAAGCTCTCTATGCTTGGAGATGAACTGATGTTTTTTGAAGTCTGGCCTGCAAAACAAGTGTAAAGTAAGATGAGAATTAATCAGTATGTTGTTTCTTTTTCCTGTAAATACTTCCTTGTCTTAATTGATATTCACTGAGATTCACAGATAGCTCAACACAGAATGAAATGTTGAAGTGTATTAGCATGCACTGAGATTGAAGAACTATTTTGACATACACAGAACTCCATTTCTGTATGAAAGAAAAATACAAATCTTAGTGCATATATAGGTATATATACACAAATGGTCATTATATAGTATATATATATGCTATATAATACATATATATCTATATAAATACCTTCCCAGTATATGTATCTATAGACTGAGAAGCTTCTCTCTACTGCATAATGAACAAAAGTATATCTCATAATAAAAATAAATAAATCTCATGTCATCAACACTGCAAACAAAATCATTTTTCCCTCAATAAATACGCTCTAAAACTTGACAAAAGAAAACAAAACAAGAACATCATATTCCAAGAACGGGTTTGACATATAATATCTAGATGACACTATCTAGACTTGCAACAGGGAACAATAACTTGACTTTGAGATAGAATGTGAGTTCTCATGCCTCATATTTTAAGGCCATCTTCACCTAACAGATTTTGATGAAATCTACTCAATATTTCATTACTATTAGTTCATGCATCTTTTCTAGAGAATCTAGTGATGTCCACTTTCATGGTGAGGACACATGGGTACATGCCTGAGCTATTTCACCATGACACTGTATGTGATGAGACGTTCTTTGATAAGAACCATTTCTCCCAGTTGAGGCCTGCAGAGGGTTTTGAAATATTTAATATAACTTTTTATTTGAAAAACTCCAGAAGAAAAAACACTATATATTTCAGTTTTCATTACTTTCATTGTGAAAATGTTGCAGTAGGACAGATGCTAGTTTCTAGTTTTCCAAAAAAAACCTTTCAATTATCTGAGGAAGTCAATCCAGCGTGACACAAGTACAGAATTTGCCACTCTGAAAAAAAAAACAAAAAAAACACAAAACCATGTAAAACTCAGGCTTAGAATTCTTCCCTTTTCCTGTTTTGTCAGTTATTCTGACTGAAATATTTGTTTAGCTTCTCCCTTTTCCTTTCCTTTTTTGTGTGTGTGCTTGTGCTTTTCATGCTACTTTTTATAGCCTTAAGAATGACCCACTGAAACTAAATCATCCAGATGTTATATGTGCAACTTCATCTCCTCTGCAAGACCATAATCAAACTCCAAACCACCTGCCTTGCAGATGCCAGAGGTTCTTCCTTCTTTGTTCCGAGCTGCTTCTGCTCCAACCAGTTTTACTCTCAGATATGCCACATTTTATTGCACAGGCCTTCCAATGCACTTAGTATATGTTTTTGTACATTTTTTGTCACTGTGGATCCACTACCAATTCTAAAAACATAAAACTATAACTCCTTTTCTGGAATGAGTTAGTCTACCCTTCATTATGCACTGTGGTCTTCCCCCATGTTTCTAGAGGTATATAAGAAAACTAAAAGACAAAGAAATGAAAGAAAATAGAGACAGAAAAGGCTAGAGAAAACAAAGAAATTCATCTTTAGATACAGAAGGGTACCACGGATGCTGAGTTCAGACATCTTAAATAAAGGGAAACAGCTAGCAGGAACTACTCGTACAAGAACATCTTAATATTATTCAGTCATTTAAGATCTAGAACAGTAACTGTCGTCAAAGGGGTGTGCAAATCAGCACTGTCACGCTTGGCCAGGACCACCTGCAGGGTGGAGACAAAGCTCGAGCCAAATTCTCTGTGGCAGTTGACCTACATGGCATATATTGCACAGCCACAGCCACACAAAAACAGTAATTCACATTTTCTACAGGGAATAAATACAGATCCATTTAAAACAGATTGAACTAGCAAAGAATATAACATACCACGTGACAAAATGGACCAAAAAGGACAGAAGCCAGGAAAGGATACGAGTTTAATATGCCTAAAGCTTTCTGGAAGAAAAATGGCATACGAACTGTTCCCTACTTTCTCCTTTATTTTCTACTGCATTATTTTGCTCTTCTCTCTGATGACTGTCCTATACTTTATGTGCTTCTTCTCATACTCCTGTGGACACTGTTCTGCCACCTCTTCCTCTTCTTTGGACCCATTCACTTTCCTTGTTGTACTTCTGTGACTTCCTTGTTACAACTTTTCCATTCTCTATTCTTCCCTTCCCACCAAGTTCATTGAATTGCATTTTTCTGCTGCTTGTCAGAAAGTCACGTATCATCATTCTCTAGTCACGTTATCTTGTACCCCTCAGTCTCAACAGCTTCCTTCAGGTGCAGGAAATGGAGGCTGCAAGAGCTGACTTAACTTTTGCCTTCAAATTTTATAGCGAGATGGGATATGCATTAATTAGATGAACATGAATCTCCAATTCTGTAACTAATTCTAGAGGTGGAGAAGGACAAAACACTGCATGGCAAACAGCAGAAATAATTCAGTCACAAGGAAGTTTTAAGAAGATTTCTAATTTTAGAATAAAATCATGTCACTTGGCAACACCATTATCCTTACAGTTGCCTTTATGTAAGAAGAAGACTTTTTATGCATTTCTGACTGGCAATTTACAATGTAAGTGTGTTTTTACATTAGGTAAAACAAAAATAGTTTTGGCACAGGTGAGATGGCACATTTTAGCAAGTAAAGCATTTATAAAAGAAAATCAAACAGCTAAGCCAAAGTAGCCAATATAAATGTTATACAAAAAACCCTGTAAAATATATATATAAAAAAACTACAATGAAAAAAAATGTTTTACATATAAATTAGACTAAACGGGCTTCTTTCCCATTCTAGTAAGAAGGTAACTTCCACATATGATGAAGATTAAAAATAAAAAAGGTTAAACAAAGAACAACGTATGTATTCACAAACATCTCCACTGCATGATCTGTGCTAAGCACATCATCTACAATAAGCAGATTATGTAGTAAAATTTCACAGGTAACATTGAGAGAGGGATGCTTTAAATATATTTGATGAACGCATGCATATGATATAATACAGGTTGGTAAAATGAGGGGGAAAATGCTTCATAATATATTTTTTCATATTTTTCATTCTTAAAAAAAAAAGGTCCAAAATATGATAGGAAGTTGAAGAGACAGGGAAGTATCCCTGTGGCAAACACTTTGCTTACTAAACAGCTACACTTGAAAAGATGGACCACACTTTAGAGGACTAGAATATATACTTACTTGCATAACCACACAAGAGAAGAAATATGTATAGCTAGGATTTTGTGGAGAGAACAATACAACTGTTGTAAAAGGAAGTTTGCTCAAACAGCACCAAGAGCTTTGAATAATCGGGTTATTATGGACCGTAAAATATAATAAAGATGAAAAATAAAAGCAACACAAGATGTAATGAAACTAAGATGGAGATACGCTAAAACAGAAGTACATTTTATACGAAATGGAAGGTAAGAATAAAGCTTGGGATTCTAATCAGTAGCATCTGACCCTGCTGCATGAGTAAGCAAATTTGAGAAAATTATCATCAGGAAACTTAAATTTTTATGCTGACCCCAATCATGTGAACAACACTGAGACATGGATTATTTAGGGGATGCGATTAGTAAAGACAAAGAATAACACATATGAAGAATTTGTTTGTTTGTTGAAAGTCATAGAGCTTTTGTACTGTAACAGGCTTTTCTAATATCCAAAGGAGTAATCAATTTTACAACTGGAAATAAGAAGAAAGCTGTAAGACAATTCACACCAATCAAACATTTTTCCCTACTGTATAAAGAAAGCTACCTGTGATACTCCCAGTACAGTAGTTTAGCAGAGCTACTGCAAGGACAGTTAACTGAAGTCACCACAATGCTTCTGAAGTCTGTCAGATGTATTACACATGCATCAAATTTTGAGGCATTAACAACCCTCTTGTAAGACTGAAAATATAATATAACACCAATACTGAGATTTCAGGGTCTCAGGCGGATTAAACACAAAATGCCATTTGTATATTTTCTGTAGTGTGTCTGGTTTCTTAACCAGTAGTGTGAAACATTCTCCTCACTCAATAGCTCAGGATCATTCGAGAGAGTTTCTAATATTGGAATATTCCTCGGTAAAAAAAGGCAAGTAAAAATAGAACAGAATTCTTACCCTCAACACACAAACAAAATACACAGTGATAAAACAATCTACTTTTACTAACTAACCAAGCACATCTCACTCTTCTTCATCAGTCCAGTGAGCAACCAGAGAGCATCACTTAATCAAGACTACTTTTTTTTTTCTGCTCCTTCTATCAACTTCTGATAAATACATTATGCCTCCTTAATATGTCAGATAGGAGTCACCTCTCTGACCACCTAAACATATACCAGAAAGTCCTAAAGCCTGTATGAATCACACCGAAGAAACCATAAGAATGGAAATCAAATAAATGCTTAACAGGAACACAGAAAGAGCCAAGGACCCCTGATGTTAACAGTAGTCAGAACACATTACTGCAAAGGATGTCTTAAAAATATATATATGCATACAAAAATCCATAAATAGTTCACAGTAATGATGCACTGGGCTTCATGCACTAAAAATACATACCCTTCTGAGACAAAAGGGAGCAGTGTAACCTCCACGTGTTGGATTCTAACTCTCTACTTGCCTATTGCTAAAGATTACTGGGGCCAACACTAGGGTTACAAATGCTCTGTTTCAAAACCATTTGGAAAACACACAGATGAGGTAGTGGGAAAAGGGATTGCACTGTTGGTATTGCCAGCAGGTCAGAGGGTGGAGATGTGCAGTGTCTTGAGAAGAAGATGGGAAGTTCAAAAATAATGTGATCTATAATAAGGATCTACAATGAAGTGAAAAGAAAGGAGTGGGGAAGACTTATGATGAAAGCAAAGTGAACTGCAAGTCTTACAAAGTTTGAGTTTAGTTGTAAGGGAGATAACCATGATCTTCAGAGGGCTCTACCTCCGAAACTATAGGAGAATATAGGAAAAATCAAAGGAGACATGCACAGATGGCATACAAAACCAATGGCTCACTCTATTCGGTCCTTACAGAGAAAAGAATAGCTATCACAGTTACAAGGAGAGTGAAGGACAAAGATAGCAAAGAGAACAGAAGCATGGCACAATCTATAATTCAAAACCATTCAGATCTCTCATCTATTACTCTCTATTTGCCATAGTCAGGATGTAGAGTATTAAAATCTGCAAAAAGAATGACATGTGTTTTATAGAACTTTTAAACTCCAGATAAATTAGATTCCTTTTTTTTCCCTACAATGAAATGGGAACAAAGACTTCCAGCACCTCTAGAATTTATGCAAACCAACTCATTACACAAATGTGTACGCTTATTTCAAAGCGAGGCAGGCAAGTTTCTCTTTAATTAAAAGCATGAATGCTGATGTCCGACTCAAAATACCTGCCCCAAACACAACAACAGGGAAGTTATGTGACTAAACGGGAGGTTGATGGTCAAATCGCCCCACATGTTGAAGTGTGGAATGGACTACAAACTAAAAGGCAAGTGCAGACTTTCAACAAGGACAGATGCTGGCGTACGGGAACGTGACCGCAGAGCCATACACAGCAGAGTGGGGAGGGATGAAGCAAAGCTGCTTTTTTTTTTTCCTTCTACACAACAGTGCCACTTGGTGGATGGACAATGGCAATGAACGGGGAATGGAGATGCCACAGATGAAGAAAACCCTCGGGGGTCCCTCAGCAGCCCCATGGTGATGCTGAAGGCATGAAACCACTCGCCGCTGTCATGGCAACTGTACCTGGGTGGGCTGGGGGGTTCTGCGCAGGAGCAGGCCGCGCAGCATCGCTGCCCCTGGCCGCCTCGCCTGGTGGACAAACAGACACGTTAGAAGGGTTCCCGAGCACACGCAGTTCACCCAAGCAAAGACCTGCAACTTCTCATTTTGTTCAGCAGCGAGACCCCGGCGTGAACGGGATATATATTGCAAGAGAGCCCCCTGAAGTGAGGCAAAGGCGAATGGGATGTTTTAATAGCCAGTGTACTACATAGAGGCTGCTTCCATGCATGTGGAAAAAAGCAGTGGTTTCAGCAGTGTTCACAATTTGAACTGTCTAAAACAAACAGGCAAAAACGTCTTGTTTCTGGCACTGCTGCCATTCTGCTAGTTTGAAAGTATCATGTTCATGCTGTCAAGAAAATTTCATAATTACCTAAAATATTTATTTTTTTTTTTTTTAAAAAAAACAAAAAGAAAAAAAAACATATTAAGTCAGTATCTTATTCCTTTCACTTATTTTTAGTTCTGCTGTCAGTAAGGACAACTCCTTTTTCCTTCAAAAAAGCATACTCATTTTCTAGGCATAGCTCCTAACTAATTCTACATACGGAGATAATTTTGTTATGGCATATTAGGTGACTGTGGAAATTCTATTCATGCTACAACAAATACCTCAGAAGCATCAACTCATAAAAATAAACAGAAGCCTGGAAACACTTTAAATAGCTGATCAGAGTTTTGGCAGAACTTCCTCTTCAAACTGGTGCTCTAATGTGTCCTTGTGATAAAAGTGGCATTCAAATCAAAAATCCTTTTGGGTTTCATTGAGAAAGGACCTAGAAGGAAAACTGTATCTTGCACTATCAGGGAAGAAGTGAAAGAGAAATGCTTTTTTTTTTTTTTTTTTTCTGGCAACACATTGGCATTTGGTAATCAAAGATTATGTGGTTTCTGAATGCTCAAGAATCTGGTCAAATGCAAAGGCAACAATTCTGCTTATTTTTTTCCTTTTTTTTACAGATTTTTTCATTATCAGTATTTTTGTCTTTCAAGACCACAAACTCAGCTTGACAATCCAATGAACTCTAGATTTAAATTTAACATTTGTGCCAATGAATTCTTTCATTGTGAAAGATCAAAAAGGATCAAAAGACTATTTTAATCCTTTTTGTATTAGCAGGCTACCTTGCATAAGTAATCAGTAATGATACCCAGTCTTCTGTGCTGAGGACAGGCTGAATGGGATTAATATATTATTAGGAGGAACTGATTTTCCAATTAGGTGTCTGGATACTTTGTTCAACTGTGATTTGTAATGTTGAAGACTCATCTGGAATTACAGGCTTGCAATTATTTTTTTTTTTTTTTTTTTTTTTTTTTTTTTAAGTATGTCTGCTCTTTTTCCATGTACATTCTCTAAATTTTATACATTTTTAAGGAAATTCACCAAAAGCAAAAACTTTGGAAAGAGAAACAATTCCTATTGATGATATAAAACAACCATCCCTCACACAGAGCACAGCAATTGCCACCCCTTGAGGTGGATGCATGAGTGACACCTGCCACTGTCGCTGGTTTGTGACATGAGTGCTAACTGTGCTAAAGCAGAGCTGTTAAAGCTGGGATAGGATTATTTTGCCAGTCCTTCAAGACATTTTGTTACTGATGACTTCTTCACACTTCATACAAAGGCACTGAAATTAATCTCTTCAAACTCTAGATGTTAATTTAAATTATCAACACTACTTGAGCATTCAAAACCTGAAAGGACTAATATGGTATGAGAAAAATGTATAACTTCCATTACTGACTTGATCACTGTCAGATGTAAAGCATTTCATTCTTTGGGTATATTGTCCAACTGAACATCTGTGAGTAGTAGATCAATTGGAAGTACAAATGACTATCAACTCAAATGCAAAATGCATGCCTGTCTCAGCTAAATAACCAAGCTCCAGGAGGTTAAGGGGAGCTGAAAACGCAGTGAAGAACAGGAACATTAGACAGTTAGATACAGCTTGTCAATGACTTGATAGCCTTATAGTTACAAACCATAACAAGCAGCTTTTATAAAGCCAAAAGCTAGAGCAGAAGCCAGAGTTCAGTAAAAGCCAGAACACAAAATCAAAAGGCACTTAAAGCTAAGGAGTTCAGTACAAACAGAATAAGTGGAATAAGAGCTTCTCTGGATATGCCTGTTTATGTCCTAAACCCCTGTCTGCTGAAGTGCTATGTTCAGATCTGCCAGGAAGTGTGCTCTCATCCACTGCAGACCCACGGCCCACAGCACTTTCTTAAGGTGATGATACCGTCTTCTTGCAAATAACTTAAAAGACTCACTTTTAAGAAAGGGCGGAGATGATGCTATGCACCATTGGGGCATCTCTTAAAACATATAAATTACAGTGCTTGCAAAAGTAGTTAGCTGCCATCATTCAAAATTTCTATCCAACTACAGGCAACATACTGATAACTGTATAGATCTGGAACAACAAACATGGCACTAACACATAAAATAAAACTCATTGTCATCTCAACTGATTAAATAAGATATATTTACATCTTGTTGCCTTTAAATTATGTCTGCGAAAGTTGTAGCAAATATGGATATTCTGTTGATGCAGAAATATGTGCACAGCTTGTGCATGACAATCACCAAAGCCTAACCACAGTTTTTATTCTGATTGTTATATGGAAAGTGTCAGGTGTGTTTTTAGACTATGCCACAGATTTATTACCCTATAGGAGCATAAACTGGGCCATCCTTGATCAGCAAGATTGGTATTAAGATACGACTGATTCCACCTACAGAAGGCGCTTACAGATTTTTCACATTAAGCAAGGAAAAGAAAATCACCACCTATCTAAGGACCGCTTTTCAACCCAGAAGGTATAAAATCAGGCATGTGATAATGGAACTATCAAACTTTTTTTTTTTTTTTTTTTTTAAAAGCAAATAAAGAACCACTTCAAAACTGTGGAAATAATTTCCTAAGACCTAATTTTACTTCCATTGACTTAAGCAGGATTTGCATCAAGGATTCAAAAAGGAGTGCACGACAATTGTAAATATGAACTAAATGAGGCCACTGTGCAGCAAGAAATTACTGCATTTCAATTTCACATTTGCACAGTCTTGGGGAATGTAAACTCTTTGTTGGAGACATTTTGGAGGTTCTAGGATTCCGAAAGAAGCTACAAATCTGGATTTTGCCAAGCAGCTGTAGTAGCCCTTACAGAATTACCTGCATCTCTCTGCTTCGTGAGAACAGCTGTACCCCTGAATTCTGCTCACTCAGTACCTCCTGGGGAAGCGGTGCGTCATGCAAGGACTAACTTTGGACCACAAGGGTGCCACGGGAAAGAGAAAGAACCATCAGTCTGAGCTATGGAAGTGTTATTTCCTTTCTCTTAGGCTTTCAAATCCTGTGACAAATATTATGCAATACTATGCAACAGTTAAGTGCAACCATCACCTTGACCAGCCCTCACACTTACAACCATTACTTAGGAAGATTTGCTAGAAGGAGCAGATACAGTACTGCTCTGCATACTCCTTGCAAAGACCTTACTGCCATAGGATGTTTGAAGATGAAAAGCAGAAATATGTTTTGAGCCTAGCAGAGCACAAGGAACAACTACCAAAACTGAGCTCATTGACTTTATAGTTCGAATAAACTGTCCTTCAAAAATATTAAAAAAAACTCTCCAGGAAAAGTATTTATTAAATAGAAAAAGTGCAGAGGGCCATCATGAATTATTATAAGGCAAACGCATGTCATTGTTCAAATAACTTCTCAAGTAAGCTCCACACATTCTAGAGGGAATAAGATTTTGTTTATTAAGAATTACTCTGTAATTGATCTAACATCCTGCAGTCATATTTGGCTAATATTGTTATGCATGGGATTTGTGCCAATAACCTGAAAAAATACCTATATGAAATTAGTCTTACAGTTAAAAAACTATTGCATTTAAAAGACTGCAAAATTAACATAGAGGAAGATAGAGAATGTCTACGGCAACACTGAAGTTTGCTGGTATGTTTTGTGTCACTTATTGTTAATGTTTTTTCAAAGGTTCAAAACTTCCTACAGTATATCTGCATTCTTGACATAACGTCTAATTCTACATTACACTGCAAACATCCTGTTTAACAAAATTTCGTCTTTTCTGTTTCCTCCAGATGTGAACCCATCGATCGAAAATCAATAAAAGGCCTTTCTTCAGTCCTTGAGGCACATGACAACGCTTCCTCCTGTGGTGGCATCGCCACGCGTTTCAGCGTTACCTTTTCCCAGCTGAACTGGCATGCTTTCGGATTTCATCATTCTCTGCTGCTGCGCCTGGTGGTGGTGGTGGTGCTGCTGCTGGTGGTGGTGGTACTGGGGGCCTTCCGCTGTGCTGCGGATGGGCACTGCAGGTGGAGGAAAGCTGCCCCCACTGGCTGGAGGGCCCACAGCACTGCCTGAAGCCATAGCTGGAGCAATCAGCTTTCGGCCAAAATTCAGCAAGCTGTTGGAGACTTTGTTGATGTTCAGTGGGGCAGCCTTAGCACTGGCACTGGAAAGAGAAAAAGAGGAATCATCAAATCCTTGCCAACAGTTCAGAGAGACACAGCAATGCATGCATGCATTGTTTTTCAAAATGGGGGAAAAAAAAAACAAGAGTTGAGCAATACAAAGAGCATGCTTTATTACAGTCACGCTGGAACATACACAGGAGCCACAGGGATAACATGGTGCAGGTTTTTCCTAACCAGTAGTGGTGAAAGTCTTTTGGTCCTTTCATACTGAAAAATGCAAACTAAACTTAAAGAATTTTGCACCACTTTTCTTAAATTGTCTTCTTAAATGAAAAAAGTGTCAAGAAGCTATCCATGCTTTAAAGTATCAGAAACATAAGAAAACTTTGACTTTCTGCACTTCTTATTCCAAGACTACTTTAATATTTATTTCTGTTAGATTAAATTCTCTTAAATGTTTACAGTAATTCAAACATAAACATTTCTTTTAACAAATAAAACGAACACCAGACTCTGCTTTTAATTTGGCAAAGCTACATGTCTTTTGCTCTTATTTCACCCTCTGCCCAAACTAGTAATTTCAAGCCAAGTGCTTTGTAAAGGGAATCCTGATTTCAAAAGTGATTTTGGCTGAAGAATGGCTTCAGGATATAACACATATACTGGGTCATGATCCTTATCACTGTTACCTTTTATTTTTAACTACAGTAAATATTTAATTCACTTCAGTTGCACGCAACGTTAAGAATGAGAAAATTACCAAACCATTTAATTTGTCTAAAATAAAGAGGCAAAGCAGCTTCTAATTCCCAGTGTAAGTGTTCACATAACCCAGAGATCAGCAAAGCCATTCTCATTTGCTCATGCAATATTTTCCTGTTTTATATAATTAATGCTTGAAAGACCCTGCACAGAAATCTATCACAATCACAGAGACCTTTCCACTCCTGATGTTTTATTTTACTGATCCACACATCAGCGATATAAATAGCTGCATTTAAAAAATTTGAAGAAATATTTAACTAAAAACAATACAATTATCTTACTGGGGAAAATAGTTTCACAATGCTTTGGAGTAAAAAATGAATTACAAACAAATTAATATAGGTGACTTGTAACTTGTGCATGTTCCTGAAAAAGTATTTTTGATGTTAGCTTTCATATCATTTTCCTGGCTCCATATATCTGTATTTTTTCAAATACACAATATGAACACATACATGTGTATAGAACATAACCAGAAAATAACAACAGTTGAGTTGTTTAGAAAAAGGATAGATAAGATTAAAATGAGAGAAAGCAGAAGAAAGTATGTAAGCTTGCAGACTTATGAGATAGGGCTCTCCTGCCACAGACTGGTGATGAAGAGAGCATGTCATATATTTCTGAAAGAGCAGCAGTGTGGAGAATGATTGCTGAATATTGTCTACAGGATATTTCCATGTCTCCCCATTTATTAATTGCCACCAATATTGCAAGAAGTTTTTCTGTAGTCACCTCAGAGTAACAGACAAAGTAACTACAAAAAGAGTATTTGCAGGCTTATAAAATGCCCCTGTAGGGGACCCAAATGGTTTCAAAAGCAAATTAAATAGTCCTAATGATTTTAAGAAGGGGACACCATTTAGTATTTATTAAATTTTACTCTGCAGAGTAAAATTACTTGGCAGATTTGGTTATTAATCAGTTCCCCAGGGTATGCAGAGACACTTAGTGAAAAAAAAGAGGTTTTCTTGATTCCATCACATATGTGGCCTCAGAAGAATCAGTACAGAGCCTTTTGTTTAATGATTTCTCCATTCCATAAAGAACACACAGACTGTAGCTTTAAAGGTGGAAGAGGAAGCATCAAATGCTGCCTTAGCAGATATCAAGCAGATATCAATAGTCTGCAATGAATCTAATTGCCTCACTGATTTCAGGGCCATATCAGTAATAATTTGTTGAGATTCAGAATCTGAACATTAGTGTATTTGGCATATGTTTTCTCCTTGGTTCACCAGGACTAATCCCCAAGACTAGGGTGCTATGAATCCTCACTCGCTTGAACTTACCTTACAAAGAAGATAATGCCTTGCCTACTGAGTCCTAGATTTGCGTTGCTTGAAAGTTTGGAGCCTTGACAATAAGTTAAAAAAAAGCTTGACTTTGCACAAAAAAATGGTATTTACTGGAAGCAGAGCTTTTTCTCAGAGAGTACATAAGCAACAAAGTCACTGGATGCTTTGAGTTAACTGCATCAGTGGAATCCTGATGTTCCACGGATGCTTGAGACAAAGCTTTTGTAAAGAAGCAAGCAGAATAGAATATAATGTTGAGATCACAGAAACTCTAAGGTTCATTTGTTTGTGTATTTGTGTCCACTGGCTTGTTGCTTTTTTTCAACTGTATGTTTGCCTAATAAAAAGAATCAGTTTTCCTTCTATGTTGTGTCACTTGCTGCTTTGACATATATGTAGATCAGAAGTTAGATTATCTGCATTTTTTGGATGGTGTGAAAGACACTTATTGAGGTACTGTACTAAACAGAAACAACAAACACCAAAAATCTTCTCTAAGCCATTGTGTTCAAAACACGAATTCAAAAAATGCTTTCAACAACAATATGCAATGATGTTTTATAATTATTTGAGAATTAGAAAGAATAGTTATTGCACTTCTTAGTACCTCTGTATGTCTTGGCTCTGAACTGACTGCTAATGATCAACTCAGAACACATATACATACATGAAAAATAAGTAATGATGCTATCTATTTTTTGTTAAGAGGTCGTCTTAACAAATGTATCTGTAAGTACAATTCATTGTGTGATTTCACTGTGTTGCAGCTTCAGAAAATGAACAATAGCAAGGTGTTAGATCTCTGGAGAAGGCATGAAAAAAGCTGAAGTTCAGGAAAATAAGAACAATGTATCTATTTCTTACTGTTTAAATGTCTGATATATTAACACAAAGGATGATTACAGCCATTAAACACGGATCAATGTCTACATTTTAGCCATCTAAATGTATCAAACATACACAACAATTACAAGAAAAATGCTGATTATGTTGTACAGTTATCAGCAGATGCATTTAAAAGTAAGGCATCAGTTTAAAAATATGAATATCAAGGAGACGTGAATTCCATCTATGAAGCAAACAATTTCGTTTCATCACAATAAGCATCATTGACCTTGATTATGAACGGTGTATTTTTAAACTAGCAGTGGGAAGATGATTCAATCTCTGCAGTTTTCTGCTAAGATAAAAATGTTTTGTTTTAAGCAAGCCTTGTGCAAAGGCATTTCTCTCTTCAGTAAGTAGCCATTATGAGAGATGAGAGAGAAATTTATTAATATGACAGATTAAAAAATGTTGTATGTGATAAAATAAGCAATACATGTCAGAGATTTGTGAAGATATTTTACATAGAAGCAATACATGTTAGAGAGTTTTAAAGATATTTTAAATATATTACTGAGTCTGTGGAATTAAAGATGAAAATGATCTGTTAGCTTGTCTAATCCATCTCTCTGCTCACTTCAGAAACATTTTCTGATGTTACATCCTCCAATTCTCTCTCTATTCTATATCTCTAGTTCTTCTCTAATCTTATCTAGATTTACCACGTCTGACCTACTCTAAATGGTCCTGCGTTGAGATAAATTTCTCATGAGTTACTTCCCTATCTGAACTATTCTAAACAATTTCTCCTGTGTGTCATGAGTTCACAGATTTAGTGGCTGTTTGTGTCCTTAGAATTTAAGTTTCCATCAGGCATCACTCCTGTTTGGGCTTTATGACTTGTTTCCACCCAAAATCCTTGAAATAATTATTCTGGCATTTCCAAATTACTATTATTTTTTAATCTGGGGCAAGTCTTGAGACCATTTTAAAAAAAGTTAAATAAACACAACAGCTTTTGACAACCAAGGGGAAGCAACAGTCACCTGCCATCAGCGTTGGCCATCCTGCCAGGGCACAGGCACCACTAGACTACTTACCAACAGATAAAGTCATATTGATACAAGACATTTCTAAAAAAAGTGAGGAAGGAATGTTGAAAAATGGTTTAGTAAAAATTCCTTCAAACTGTATTTACACTAATTTAACTTACACAGCTTGTGTTGCATTGATATGCAACGCAATTGTAGTGCAAATAGATGTGCTACTGGAAGTAGCTCAGCTACAGGACTCACATCAATGTTTTACCCCTTGCTTTTAGTATAAACATCACTGTATATGAATCATCTTAGCCTTAAAAAAGGAAGCCAGTGATCTGACCAAAGCACTATCTGTGAAACTTCCATTTTTCAGGTAATAGTAAGGTAAAGATTCAAAATAAATTTAATGAACTAAGCACATGTGCTTCTAACACTGATTATGCAATTCTTGTTTGGGATAAAAGTGACTTATGGAACATTTTATTTATGTAAGATATTAGTTCAGTGAAAACATCTTCAGAAATAGCTTACCGGGTTTTATTCATCAAGTCTGCTCCACGTGCTTTGTAATAATCTAAATTTTGTTGGAACTGGTGAGTCACTGGTCTTGGATTTTTCTATTAAAAAAAAAGAAAAGCATTATCTATTATCTTAACTTAAAAATAAATCAACACTGTACAGGATTCAGGATTTTTCTGACAGATTTAAAGCAGAGACAAGAAGTATGTTTATTAATGAAGATTAAAAATATAAAGAATAATTTATTTTCCCAGGATCCTGGTTTCTGAGGGCCGTAATGGTAGTTACATAAAAATTCAATCTTAAAATCTTAACACCAAATGTTACCAGTTAGCTCTTCATGCTTACAGAAATCAGTGTTTTTTCACACAGGGAGGGCATCGCTGGCTGCTGTGAGACCTCTTCTAATGAAATTAGTAAAATCTGGCAAAGTTCAGACACTGATCTCACTGATCCTTTAGCTCTGGTACAGAATTTTCCCATCACCAAGGTAAAATGACATCGTTTTAAAGAAAATGATAGTACTAAGGACAAACCAGAGTTTACATATTGCAATGAACGCATTAGAAGCTTAATTGTGGGCTAAGCCAAGAAAGCTATCGAGAGCCACTAGATGGCACACGGAGCCTTTCTCTCTGACTTTCTCCTTAATACCGAAGCCACAAACAGCACTGTTCTGTAACAATTTTTTTATAATTAATATCGAAACCAGAAGCTATTTGTTAGTTTCCACCTCTGCAAAAATGAAAGTATTTCATTGAAGCCCACTGCCTCCAATAGCTCTGAAATCATCTTTTCTGGAGCTGATATTCTGCTGAATATTGATGAAGCACAGAGCACAGTATTACATAAAGAATTTTGATTGAATTAATGCAACCTGAAGGACACTATCTGAAAACTTTTTTTTTTTTTTAATTTAAAGTAAAAAAGTGCATATGGTTTAATCTAAAATAGCAGAGAGCTACAGAGAACCCCTTATATATATATAAATTAGAGGAGAAATGGTTTAAAGTAAAGCATTTCTAGTGTAAGAAAATAGAAAATGATAAATTTCAGTGTAATGATCAGATATACTGCACAAAACAGATCAAAATACTTTCTAAGTACTTGCTTCAAATGTTGGCTAATTTGTAGGCTGTTGCCTTATATTCTGATCTGCCTTCTGAAATCCTGTTAATAGTAAATATAGTTTTAGTGAACTCACTTCCCATGTAACTGCAAATAACCCTCCTTCCTTGAAAACCTTCTTACTTTTGAAGGAGGAATAGGAATTGCATTTTAACAAGCAAACTATTGCATGTGTACAACAGGAGAGAGGAAGACTTAAGAAGGTGGTAGGTATGAAAAGGCAGGATGATTTGTGGGGTCAAATTTAAAGCTGGGAATTTCCAGATCATTTCATGCAGTCTGACTTAATCTTGTATGATATGTCTCTTTTCCTTTCTTTGGAAACACATTAAACATTTTAAAAATATATCCTGTTTGTGATGTTCATCATTAGAAAATGAAACAACAACTAAAAGCTATTAGACAAGCATTAAAAAAATTCTCGTCTATTCTACCACCCACATTGTAATGGCCGCTGTACATTTTTCTTCTCTTGTTATAAAAACAATATTTGCATAACTCTACCCATTCATATGGCTTGTAAGTCAGTCCTCATCAACTGACAGCAATAACAATGAATCAGCTTTAGTTACTATTGCTCTAGTTTGGTAATTCAATGCATTTCTATGATAATCAAATCCAAACTGACGTGATGAGGATAACTGATGGTTCTGCGACTACTCTGCAAGCAATCAGTGTAACTTTTCTCCCATGAATTAAATAACTTTTTTCTTCATGTGACTTGGTGTCCATTTCCACACGGTGGAAGATAAGAGATGGACAAAATAGCTGGCACTTCTAATTCAAAGGGCAGCCCCTTTTGAAAAACTCACTTTGCTACTTGGTTTTGCAGTCTGTTTCCAATAACTATGTTATTTTAAACCTGGCAAAAACAATGGAATTTCTGTTCCACCTCCAAATGAAATAAAAAGAAAGATTATTACACTTTGCTTCTGTAAAAAAATAGAAAAAGAAGAAAAAGGAAAAGATCATGTGGAACAGTTTCTTGAAACATATTTATGCAGAAATGACAAGCAATTCAAGACACGAAAGGCTGATCTGCTATCTAAGCACTTAAAGCCATTAATAGTAATAATGATCTAACTCGAACATATGAATGAGGCTTAAGCATTACTTTCACAGGGGCCTATTTAAATTCCTGTGTGGTTTAAAAGTATCAAAGGAAGAAGCAGTTTAAAGTAGTATTACATACAGTGAAAAAAAAGCCCTCTGAAAAAATAATGTTGGAAAAACAACATTAGAAATGCAAGATAGTAAATACCAGGGGTTACTACTACAAATCCTTTTGTAACAAACACTGTGAAGATATCCTTCAAGGGAAGTCCATTACTAAAAACAAAACAAAACAAACAAAACAACCCCTGACATACGTTAGCAGAAAAATATCTGTGCAACTTTACCACAGAAATGTTAAATACTTCCGGAAAACAGCACTTGAGGCAGCAAAAAAATACGGTCTATGAGTTATATTATGATAACATCCTTTAAATCTCACATTAATTTTTAAGTATTTCAGTAATTTAGATATAAGAAGCAGAAAGGAAATCCTACAGTTACATCTCCATATGTATTTTAAACTAATTCCCCTGTCTAAGCATGCAGTTTGATCCATCCTGTATGTTACATGACATGTATTAGAACAGAAGATTAAACAAATTTATTTACAGCAAAATATAGCTTTGTTGTCTAAAATATTTACAGTAGCCACATTTTTTTCCTAAACAGTGCAATTTAGAATGATCCCCTTTATATTTTTATCTATTTAGGCTAGTAAAGATTTTTTTTTTTTTTTTTTTCAAATTTTGTAAGTACTTTGACTAGTACCTCAGATGAAATGTTTTTTCTTAAGTGGAAAATCTTGTTAAAATGACAGGAGAATCAACCCTTCAAAATAGTAATTTGTTGAGTCTCCCTAATAAATTGTGTAGGGCATTAATTAAATAGATTAACACATTTACTTTGTTTTCCCTTCTAGGGAAACAGAGTGCAGGAATCCTAGAGAAAAGTTGCCTGTGCCAATACTACAATACTATTTATTTATTTTTAATTTGTGTATGTCTCTTAAGGATTAGCCACAGAGGTATCTTACATTGTTTCAGGTATCTCTTAGGTACTTCTGATTCTGAGCCCTTTCTAATTTTAGAAGACAGAAGCCCAGTACTACCTCATTTTCAGGTTGATTGCACTGTTCAAAACATCCATAATGTGTGAGTCCCCTCTTCTACTCTAAGTCACCAGCCGATATACTCACTCTGAATCCCAGGGTTGGCAGGGAGTTCTTGGGGACTTCCTACTTCGATTTATTGGAAAAGGGCTGGAGCTCAGTTAAACGTTAGCTGCTCTTTTCCCATGTGAGGGGACTGAGGATGGGGTCAAAATCGCATTGGATTTAGCACAAATTCCCTAAACTTACACGAACTGCTGAAAAACTCTTAAAATTCCCACCAGCTAAGGACTGTGCTTCATACACGTAAGTTCTCCAGTATAAACCCTTCCCTCCTCAGCCTCCAGAGACATCCCGCATAGGATTACTGACGGAGCTGGTAGGATACAGCGAAACAAGCTTGTGGGACACGAGTCACAGGCAGATTGCTCTGCAGCCTATCAGGAAAAGCATGCTGCTGCTGTAACGTAATGTTTAACAGTTTGAATACACATTATTTGCAAAAGTTTCCATGCAGGTGCTAGCAGAGGAACATATACAACACACTTTTTCTTCTTTGTCTAGGTGTTTCCCCCCTTTTTTGCATATTAACAGAAAAAAAAAAATCCAAATTTGCACAAATTCTGAAGGTTCAGGGTAAGAGATAACAATGAGAAAAGATTTTCAGTATGTCTGATGAAAAATGAGACTTATTTTACTGAACATGCTATTGCCACAATGCCAAGGGAAAAGCATTCGTCATTAGAGAAATGAATTGCTCAGCTGTTTATAAGCAAAAAGCTCTGGGGGAATTTCTCAAGGCCCAAAACACAAAGCATTGCAGGGTTACACAAACATATGTTGCAGGTGTTTTAGGGTAGACAGGTGGGAAAACCTCAACTACTGAAAAATACGCCACTTAATAGATTGTATCTGAAACTAGATAACCTAAATGCAACAGAGAAAAAAAAACACACACACACACACACAAAAAACAAACAGAACAGCCACAGTGAATTACACATGCACACAGCAATAGCCTTGCTAACATAATCATCTCACTAGAGCCAAACGGGACTTTTTTACAGTAGATTTTTTTTTTAACATATTAAACAAATGCTGCCAAATATTTTTCTAAATGAATAATATTTTAAGCCTAAAACAAAGGACAGACTGAATAATAAAAAAGAAAGATGATGATGAAATGTTATTATTATTATTATTTTATTTAAACAAATATTTTTAAGAGCCAGTTTGCTTCTTTTTCCCCTCTTTAGCTGACAGGACAGTATTAGATCTTTCACAATTCTCATACAGGCTCAAATACTTCTGTCTTAGAATGCTATTTGTTTCTTTTCATTTTTTTTTCTGATTAAATTTGGAGGAGCATATGACCCTATATTGAGTAATGCTGAAGGGGTCTGCAAAGGTTTACCTTTTCTTTCTAGATCACCTGTACTTGTTTCTTCAATAAAGGCATGAAATGGCAGAAATTTGGACTGGAGTTGAAATACAGCAGACCTAACGTGTATAAGCAATACAGTTTGTTCAGTTCTGCAGCAGTTTTTTTCCATTACACACAAATAATTAATACAAACTGCATACTAATAATTACCTAATAGCCTACCTAGCTGCAGGGAGAATTTAACCTTTCCTTTCTTTTTTTTATCCTTTTGTCATTTATCCAAGAAGCTGTCTCCACTCTTTGACTAGACTTATGCAGTACAAGCAATGGCTTAACATTACATAAAACATGCCAAACTATTTTGTATACTAACTAAGCAACCCATCCCAAACTCTAGAGCACCCAAAGCAAAAGTCACTCCCAAACCAAATCTCTCTTTTCTAATCTTCTTCCTCAGTTATACATTCTGCAAACAAGCAATCTGCTGAAGCACAAAAGGTGTTACATCCACCTACAAACCAGAGTTAAATACTTCTTAAAAATAAATAAAATAAATAAATAAATAAATAATAATAAAAAAACACACAAAACAAAACCAACAGTGAGGCATTAGAGGACGTGATGGGCAATGGCCAGTTTTAAAGTGGTTCAATGCCAATAGCTAAATATTACCCCAAACATAGGTTGACAGTCTGCATCTACCAGCCTTACATATGAAAGTAGAACAACATGGCAAGTATCATGCACCAAACTAATAAAGAAGTTCCTTTAATCACATGAGTCAGGAGATCCGTACACTAATACTGGCTTTGGCACAGAAACACCATAATCCTCAAACCGGGAATAATACTTCCTGTTTACATTTTTCAGAAAGATGCTGTGGGTCTCAGTCAAAGAACTTGTTATCTACAACATAATAACAGCATGAAGAATTATCATATTTGTTTATAAAGAAAATTAGGGAACACTATTTGTCTGAAAGAAGAAAAATTCCCAGAAAGAACTGAAAAGGAAAGAAATTCCCTTAATTGGGTCAATGCAGGAAGAAACCCCTTAACTCTGATCAAGCTGAAATAAATTAGCTCCAGTTTTGTTACATGACAACCCTTCATCCCCCTGGCAACTAGAAAATTCAGATACCAGGATGATATTTTAAATACTGTGCATTATGGTCTGTTTTTAACTTCACACACACATGCTTTCTCTCACATGGGTATTCTATGACAAGAGATGAAGAAATGAAAAAATGACAAGTGAGATTTAAAAATACTTCAGTGACTTGACAGAAAGAAATTTCTAGTTGCTTATTTAGGCTCCTTATCCTAAGCGACTGGAAAGCCTTTTTTTTTGCATTTATCATTTTACACCTTATTGCATTTTAACAGGTAGATCGAATCAGCCCACATCAGCTTTTATTGATATTCCAGACAAAAAGACTTCATCCTGCCAATGCTCAAGTTCACAACCTGCGTAAAATCCCCATCTTGTATAAACAAAATCGCTTAAGTACCTTTTAAATCTGCCTCTTAATTTAGTCATCTATTTTTCAACGGAACCCTTGGTTTTAAGAAGTAAATTAACTAAATAGGGAGGTATAAATCTGACAGCGCTCAGCCCTGCCCCGTGACAGATTTATGTGCTGGCATCTTGCAGCCCCGCGCGGGGAGGAACAGGAGTTTTACAACATTGTGGAGGAAAGATCCAGGCTTTTGAAGGGAACACACAGCAAGCCTTGCTTTAAACCTTGGAATGTTCCAAATTATGAGATTCAAAATATGACATCTTTATGTACAGAAAAGCTACCACATTATGGTTTTATTGGCACTCGTTTTGGACAACCTGTATAACTCACTGATGGCTTTGTGGGTAATGCAGTTATCTTAGGCTTATCCTGATAGAACCCTTATAAACACACTTACAGTATTACATCTGCTCCAGATACCTGCTTGTACACAAATCTCACATACCAGAGGAAAAAAATAAAACAAACCACACACACAGATTTTTTAGGGGTGATTTGGTTGTCTGCTATCTGGAAAAGAAACAGATTATATTCTGTTCTTCATGTAACGTGCTACGTAAAAATTTGAAAAATGTCCCCAGGGGAGTGAGAAAGGCCCTTTCAAAGAGCCACATGTGCACAACACAGTAAAAGGAACATGACATTGGTGCCTTCTCCTCCAAAACACAGAAGAGACACGCCAAGCTCCTGATGCCACAGGATGAGCAACTCCCTTCATAATGCGACTCCAGGAATGAGGGTACCACAGAGCCATATTGACCACTCTGCATATTAAAAACATCCAAGAAACCTACCTCAGTTCTCCAAACCTAATTTTCCTTACAGCAAAGGAAAAACTGTGTCTTTCTCATTTCTACCTTGAAAGTATTATATTATTTTAGAAGCAGAATGCTACAATACAGACTTACTCAAATCGCTTTTGTATGAAACAATTAATACATTAATATTTACGATAAAATATGTCAATACACAGCAGTGTATCTATATTTATATCAGAAGAAACTGAACTTAAATTACATCCTAATAGGCTGGGTACGACTCAATAGCTAATCTTTCATACATTATTGAAAAGTTACAAATCTATTTTTATATAACTCACAGTTTGTGTTTTGCAAATTGTAGTCAAATAAATAAATTATGATACAGAGAACTTTTGATTAGGTAGAATTAAAGTGCTTTAAGTGTTTTAAGTGCTTCCTTTTGATAAACAACCATGCATACTAGAAGTGATTAATTGAATTGTCAGGTTGCACACAAGAAGAACCATAATCACCTCACTCTAACACTGTTAAACACATTTTATTGCTGTAATTTTACAGATAATATCATTACTCTTTAGGAGAGGGTCAGTAGCTTCAGACGACTTTTTAAACAGAAGTAAACCGATCATTTGAAAGCAGCAGCCCCGAGAAACGCACATGTAGTAGGTTTTATTAGTAGCTAGAGTAATTAAGAGCCTGAAGTGCTTCAGTTTCTTGTTTTAACATCAAATGCAATCAGCATTGCTTTTACTTTGCTACTCAGGATATCACCTTGCTCAAAGAGAAAGAACTATTTGAAGTTTCTGCTTCCAAAAAGAACTTTCTCTTCCATCCTCTCTCAAAAGCATTTGCCCATTACATGACTAAGCTTATGAATTCCCAGTGAATATTAACAGAAATGCTGATCAGCAGAGATAATTCTCTTCCTATTTCCGAATTTTCCCCAATCTCCCCTCCAGCTGAACATGATGCTTCTCTTGATGATTAATAGGGAAGGCACCTTGAAAAAAGACATAACCATGACATATGCAAAAAAAAAAAAAAAAAAAATCAAAAATGCAAACTGTTTTCTTTTAATGTTTGCAGCTCTTAGTCCAGTTGATTGATCAGCAAGTACTTGCCTTGACAATTTACTGAATAATGGATGTTACTTGCTGTTCTATGCAGTCCTATTACATACTTACTTGAGTACTAGCTGAAAGTAGAATTAATAGTTTCTAACTTGCCTGTAGTTCTCACCTCTGAAGGAGAATGCACTACTCCACCTGTCCAGAAATTGCCAGCTATGCCACTAGCTCCCCACTGCCCTCCAGGCCTGCAGCTCACACCAGCAGTGAGAACTAAGAGAACATGTCCTCCTTGCCAACTCTGTTCTCGTTTTCAGAAGCGGGCTGCAGTGGCATTTGCTTGGCCCTACACGAAACTGGGACCAGTACTTTTTTTCTGCACCATCTTATGTGCCACATGGCTTTGTCTCAACTATGAGATATGTCATTGTTTTGAGGAAACTTTTGCTTTATCTTGCATTACTTACCTCCATTTTCTATTAATTTAAGTGCAATGGCTGTTTAAGTTGGATTGATGTAATATCTGTGGGCTTTTAACCAGGTAACTGGCCTCTGTATACAACACTGAAGGGAGAGCGTGACACCGTAACCAGCACTGTCTTTGGTAGCGAACCAGATCAGCTTTCCCCTTTGAGTGTTGACTACTATGTTATATATGATGCTGTGAAATGAGGAGGACTTTGAAGGATTTCTCATGTGAAATGTTTTGACTATATGATTACCCAACCACTTACTTTTCAAGAATTCTTCCTGAAAATACGATGGACATGGTACTTTGAAGACGGTGACTATTTCATGGTGGGTTGATTACACAGTTAACTAATATGGGGAGGTTGGGATTAACTTTGGAATAGATGAGAAAGTTATTGTACTATGAGTTTGCTCACACAATATTTTTTATATTTTAAAATACACAGGTACACTGGGAATGAAGGTTCTGAAACACGTATACAAAAACAAAAAGGGTTTGTAATCTATGGTACACTTTTTTTTTGTGGTACTATGGCAACATGGTTATTCCAAGTAATTTATCATTAAACTCATAGCTGCCTGTCCTATCTTGTTCTCTTAACAAAACACGGTAACTTAAATTTAAAACAGTAATTTTAAAAACAAATCATGGCCTATTTCCTTGGAAAGCAAAAAAAAAATATTTCAAGAATAAGTACAAAGATTAAATTAATACCATGTTTTTTTTTTTACATCTAAAATATGTGCAATTCTTCAGTTGTGTGGGCCCAAATAAAAAAACCCTAGCATGCAGTTAAAGAAAAAACATCAGTTTATTCAAACAGAGGTGTTTAAATTGCAGCTAACCGTATTGTATTTGCAAATTGAGAAGAAAGACTATCAAAATACTTTGGTTCATTACAAGGAATTTCATGTGGTTGTAAAAGTGGAGGTCAGTTTGATGATACTGACACATTTTCATTCATTAAAATCTATGTATATTGCATTAAATATACAAGATTTTCCATGATCTTTCAGACATTGCAGGAAACAGAAGTTCACAAAGTAGTACCAATGAATCACGGATAGAAAATGCATTTGTTTGTTTGTTTCTCCTAATACCTTTCCTCCCAGATAAAGAGACATGCACTTAGCTTTTCTGGAACGTGTTTCCTTTATCAGTCATAGCCCTGGTCAAGGCAACCTCACACCACCACCTCATACTGCCTTGGGATACCCATTACTCAAAATTCATTTTTCATGCATGTATAGCTGTGAATCTCCCGAAAAATTAGTCACGTTCTTCATGATTGAAAAAAAAAAAAAAAGAAAAAAGGAAGAAGAAAACATTTGTTCAGCCCTCCCTCCCCCTTGTTGGTGCTACTCTAACAAAATGGACTAACCACCCCATGCAGTACCTTCCTGTGTTGGTACAAATTAATGAGCTCCTAATGCCCAAATGCTACCAGATTCTTACTTCTGATTGGATGCAATCTGGTCATTAAAGCGAGGTAATTAATGCCAGATTGCACACACAATGCTAACAAACAAACAAAACAACCCCAAACCTGTTTTTCTCCTGCCACAAACAGTGAAACAAACAACACTGACATAACGGCAGCTTTCAAAGGCCAGTTGCAGTTT
The DNA here is from genome assembly GCF_011077185.1 of Oxyura jamaicensis. NCBI lineage: Eukaryota > Metazoa > Chordata > Aves > Anseriformes > Anatidae > Oxyura > Oxyura jamaicensis. The sequence continues at coordinate 37,582,345 of NC_048894.1, forward strand.
TGCAGCAGCACCTCAGTTAATGAGTGTAGAGAAAAGGATCCATCTGAAGAAGAAAGTGAAACTCAACAGCCTTTCAGGCATATGAAACTAGCTTGGAGAAAACTCAGAGTCGGTGGCAGCTACTTAAGAAGAAAATTCAGCCGAAAATAAATGTACAAAGAGTTCAGTTCAAAATTTCAGTAATATGTTTCCCCCTTGTCACTTATTGCTCAGATTTTGAAAAGTGTTAAAAGCTGGAATGCAAATTTCTACAGCTAATCATTACATGAGTGATCATGACCATATATTTTTGCTCAAGTTTTCTGGCAGTCCCTGTAATTTCAGTCATGATGAACTAATACGACTTACTTGAAATGTCATATATGCTTCATCATGGATTTCGTTAGAATTTAACATTCTGCAAAATATATACCACCATTTTCAATGTCAGCAAATATCTTAAAATACAACATTGAAAAAACAGCAGCAGCAGTAATGAGAATATTATTAGCATGAGTAACTTCTATTTCTATTGACCAAGTACAGCAACTTTCTCTGTTTCTTTATTTAACTCAATGGCTTATGATGAGCAGTGTGTTAATAGAATTAAACTCTTAACATATTTGACAAAAATATTACGAATAAATACAGTTAGCTTTCAGACAAAGGATGACTGTCAGGTTCTTAGTATGTAACATAAAACAGAAATATTCTATGTAGTGCTTTGGTTTTGCAATAAGTCATTGTGATAAGGTTAACACTTCAACACAGAACAACATAGAAATAAGAACACCCAAAGATGAAAATTACTTTGCTTATGTTGCTGTATTAGAATTTTATTTGCTAAAGGGTGAAAACAGATTTGCAAAATTCACAGTTAACTTAAAACAATAGTTTTAAACCTTTTATTCCTAGCCCTGGTTGCCTTCAGGAAGGAAAGAACATCTGGTTATTTAAGGAACACAATATGTTCACATTTTCTATGACTTTTGTTTCTAATTGGGTTTTTAATTTTTTTTTTTTTATTTGAACAACTCTAGTTAGAACTATGTTTTTTAATCACTTTATATTTTTCAACTGCCCTATCTCTGTATCTCTACTTTTTAATTTTGCAGACTTTGCTTTGAAAATTAACAGTGCTCAACAGTTTTACAAAAAATGGAGGATATTGGCCACTTGTGGGATATTAAATACACAGAGACACACCTTCCGTAAATGCTTTTGGATATACAGAAAAAACCTTGCTTCATTTTCTCATTTCACATATACATACTTGCAAAACCCTGTTCTTTCGTAAGAAGCTCTACTTTTATATCCGGAAGGACTGTAAGTGCATAGAAGTAACTTTCATATAAATAATTGAGGTAATTATCTGTTCAAAGAAATGTGAAACAAATACTCTGCTAAGCAGGTTAACAATATTACCCTATGCAAAGACAACAACACTGATTTGAGGTTTTCATTCTACATTTTCATAAGAACTGGAGCTAGCCAAATGCAGAAAAGGCTTAAATTCAATTATTCTACATTGATCCATATTCAAGCCTATAAAATTAGTATCTCTCAGGCCCCCCTTCAGAGACAGGTGCATTTACTTTTTTTCAGCTATTACAGAGCTCCGTATTTCTCTTCAGTGGCACTGGAATCTATCAGGGACATGGAATATAAAATGTCCTCTCATCCCAATCGCCAGCCAGGATCCTCTAACTCAAAAGGAGAGTTGCTGCAAGCATTAGAATAATGACAAGCACAAATTACTTTTCATATTACTGTTATTACTGGATAATGCAAAGGCTTCTACTAGAGTTTGATTCCACAAAAGGTCAGAAAATTGTATTTGTCCATCTGTAAGAAAAAAATTTCCCCCATCTTTTAAGCAGAGCTTCCTTTTGACATTTAGCTCTTCTGATGAGGACTGCAGTAAAGCGCAGCAAAAAAAACACAGCAGGTCCATCACGCTGATGAAGTTTAGCTTTCCTGATAGGCTACAAGGCAAATAAGCAAGGAGAAGATACCTGTTATGACTGAGCAAGGAAACAGTAGAAGAAATAACGGATGACACCAGAAGAACAAACTCTGATTTATCTCCAGAATCAGAAGTTATGGATGGGCAGGCCGTATCAGGTCCATATTAATGACTTCACAATTTATGACAGAATTGTTCCTCAAGAATCTTTCAATTTTATGTTCATATCACCAACCCCTCAGCCCAAATACCTACATCTTCCCCTCAGGTATTTAACTATCTGCAAAAATAATCCTGAAGACAACATATACTAATAAACCTTCAAGAGGCAATTCTTGTTTGTCACCGTCCATTATTTCTGCAATTCCTGTCCAGCTGGGATTAAGAGCTCCAAAGGGCAAAGAGCGAGCCTCTTCCAGATATTTGGAATGACACTAAACATACTAGATGTGTTCAACAAATAATGAAATAAGCCACTGGACCATGCACCAATCTCCCACAGAAAGGAATGAGAGTTGTCCAACTTCACACATTAAAAATCAAGCAGAATCTTGGAAGAAATGCCATACAGAACAATTCGGTTCTGGCTCAAGAGAGCTAAATTGCACTGAACCAAATGTAATTTCCCATTAGAAACTAGAAGCTTGTGATGGAGAAATGCACAGGAAAACATCAAAGGAGGAAGAAAAATCATTAAGCACTGAATTTGCTAATCATCACTTACAAGTTACACTACTGACTAAAATCTCCTTGTCTTTTCTTCCAATATCTTTTTATCTGCTCAGGGAATAAAGGCAAACTGAATTATCTTTATGCAGATAGCAAAAAAAAAAAACAACAAAAAGGCATTCTAATTTTCCCACTTACACTGGCGCATAATCTGTGTACTGATTTTAGACTCCTAGAGCACCCATGATGTCATGTTGAGTCTTACCTTTCATCCTCTGTAATGAAAAATTTTGACAGACTTGGAAAAATTTTATATGTAGGTCTTACACCACAGAATAACAAGCCACAGTAGGCAGACTCCCATTTCAGAAATACATTGGGTTGAACCAACATATGCTTAAAGACACATAAGTGAAACTTTAAATTACATCTAGGGAAAGATAAAAAAATACAGGTACTTAAGTCACAGCATTGGAAATATACTTCTTTCTCAGAAGGTATTTTTTCTTTCAGAGAGATCCTTTAGAAAAGTTTAACTTTCTTACTGAAGGAAGTCCAGACTTGCTAATGTAGTCTCAACCTAAAGACCCAACGTAAAACAAGAGGAGCTAGAAGTCCATTTGGGCTCTTTGTTCTCTGGAAATCCTAGCTTTCTAACCTTCAGAGTATTTCCCAAACAGGTAACTACAGCTCAGAAATGAGGAAGAATCATAATTAATCATATTTAAATTGCCAAAACAACTAGCAGTTTTTGCATGAAAGAGCTTTAAGTACTCAATTCACCTGACTGAAGGGAGAACTACCTGAAAGATACAGTAAGATGCAAATCCACTGTTTTCCTGAAAGGTGTTCAAGGCACACCTGAGAGTTTGAACTAATAGAACACCAAGGCCTTATGAGCCTGCCTTCACTTTGTTTGATACAAGAGAGCGAGGAGCAGAACAGTGATCAAGCTTCTTTCATGGGAAGTTGTTGGATTACTTTTGCCCCCTTCTGCTGGTAGCATGAGTTGTATACTGTCTAGGAAACTTTGGAAGACAGCTAATTAGTAATTATTTTTTCTTTTAACATACCTCTTTCCTAAACAACAGATTATGTATTTGATTTAGTCTGATATCTCAGCACGATTTCCCTCCCTCTGTATCTTCCCTCAAAAAAATAGTTCTGTCTTGTTTTGCTAAGACAGTACATAAATAAATGCTGGGCAGCTTGATTTCACACTCTGCTGCCTAAATCTTAAGAAAAATTCTACAGATCTAACATTACAAACTCTCTTACACACTGAAAAGATGATATACTTTACTTCTCTTCATGAAAGAAATCTTTGTGCCCGAGAGGAATGAAGAAAGCAGCTGTAAAGAAGGCAGCTGTAAAGAAAGCAGATTTCTGCAAAAAACTGATACAGAAACAAAGAGATGATTTTTTTTCTTAATCCATAGAAGTGTAAACATTGTTATTGAATGAAATTTTGCAGAAGACAGTCAGAGTGCAGAAGTGATGAATTTTTCACTTTTAAAGGTGACTTGCCTCAAGAGATGAGGGAAATCAGACTTTACACTGGCAGCCTCCTAATGGGACATGCTCAAAGACAGTTCAAAACTGGTAGCACAAATTCTGCTATCTGCCAAAAATCTGAATACTGGAAAGATTATTGTGTACTGCTTTGCCTTTAACATTTTTTTCCACTATATTGTGTATATCCAATGTACATTATATCCACTTAATATACACATGCCATTCTAAATCATCAAGAAGTTCACATACTTTGTAGTATCGTTGAGTGTATCAAAAACATTACATTTATATATTTGTACATTTTATTCCTGTGAATCTTTTCAAATTGTAACAGCAGATTCTCAGTTTTAATTGAAAACCATCATGTATCTATTATATATTGGGCATAGGTAGTGCTATAAGGACTAACAATGGTTAATCTCCAGAAATCTCATGAAAAATATTTTACAGACGATATTGCATGACAGTTTCTACACAGCTTACTAGGTTATTAAATAAAATATTAGTTTCAAAAGTATACTTTATAATGAAAGATGTCTGTTCAGAATACCAAACAAAGGAGCATAAACATCCGCAGTTAGCTGAGCTCCTGGAGAAGTTTAGCAAATTAGAAGGACAGCACCCTTTTAAGAGTAAAAAACCTTGTATTCTACTCTTTTTTATCGACTCTTTCCTTCAGTTTGTCAAAGAATTTGAAACCATAGTTTATGTCCCAAAATGTAGGTTGTAATTAACATCATAGCATTTGCAACATTCTATTACAGAGATTTATTTCCTGTGTTTACAAAGTGAGCCTCTCACCTTTGGATCTCGGAGGAAAAGTGCTCTTAGGATAAGGGAGTGAACATCTCCGATAGGTGGATAATGCATCAGAAGTCCCAAACAGGTCTGATAATTACTTGATATCACTATAATGAAAATGAAAAAAAAGGAAAATATTACTATGTTATTTTCTGTAACTTCATTACAGTTCAGATGCAGTTGCCTTGTCCCACATGAAGGCTCTCAGAACTCAACTTATTTCATAGACATTTGTATTAGGATTCAGCTCCAAATTTGGATGCCTAAATCTAACTCTATGTGAGCTGTGCACCAAGTGCCAATGGAGGTGGAGGCAATACTGTCAGTGGAGCCACAGAACATGAAATGAACACTGGTTTTTCACTCACCTGCAGACAACTAAGAGTGTCATTTGTAAGGTAAATTTTACTTCCAGTACTGCTTTTATGACAACTTTGCCCCACTCTGAAAATTCTTTACTGAAATATATTTTATTATATTCTTACTTACATATGCACACACACACATCTGTATGCAAATATAAACTGATGTAAACAAATCCTTGATTTCCAGTAAATCAATAAACTTTTTACAAAATGCTAACTACAAAGGGAAAAAGTTAGATTTTCATTTCAGAAATACTTAAAAGTAGAATACCCCATTAACTTAGTAGGATTTTTTTTTACTTATTTGGGAATTTTTAGGAAGTTGATTTTATCTGAACCTGTGTAAGTATACTATATGGTTCTCTGCTTGTTGTTATCTATTTTTTTTTTTTCCAAATCAATCTCATTATGAGTGCAATTATTAAAGATGTCTTTTCAGGCAGGTCTGTGTAAACTACATCATTTCTTTTGCACCATCCAAATCCAGGCAATCCATCTGCCACAGCTGTCAAAGCAATGCCTGTTGCTGATGCTTGCACTGTGCAACATAAAGACAGCCTCCAACACTAATATTGTAAATAAATTTTTAACAAACTATTCTGAGAACTTTAGCTGTAGCAACAAATACTTCTAATCAGGCTTCTACACCAGAAATAATCCTTGCAAACATAGAATTATTTTGAATCTATAAAAGGCAAAATAAATGGTTGTTCTGTGGACAGAGAGATTTAAATGTTTTACTTTTTATTCTTTCATGTGAATAAGCCTCATATCCTCCTGTACCTTTCCTCCCTCAACAAGAGGATTATGGGGAAAAGATGCAGGACTGGGCAAAATGAATAATTATAATCTGTGTAGGGAACCACTTTATCATCTTCATTTCCGTTGCTGATCCGACAGCTTGTAATTTCATACATCTGCTTTCATTTGTAAAGCACTCACTTATCCTACTCATTCTTTATCTGTTCTGCCTGTTCTTTTCCTATCCTTTGTTTTTCTTGTTCATATTCAGGTACCTGTTTTTTTCTTCTTGCAGTCACAGAGCTGGCATAATGAACACAACACAATGGTCTCAGTCAGAGATCTTTCAGAGAAGCATAATACCAGCACCGCATATTACATAACCAAGCCAATTCTCACGCGTAAATCAAATTTAAGATACTGCACTGCAGGTACGATTATGAGACCTTTTTACCAAAGCAACTAAAAATACTGAAAATGGACAGTGAATTCTATATAATTTTATAAATTGTAAGTATTAGTACTAACACATTTTTCTTTGGAACACATCAGTATGTGTTCTATTTTGCAAAGGAAAATTGATTAGAAATCATTCTTTCTTTATTTCTCCTGGAACAGTTATTTGCTGTCTCACTGATACAGAGAAAAGTAAATAATAAAAATCTAATTGATTTTAATGGTGCATACTTGAGCCCTGACAAAAACTGGTGTTTTCAACCACAAGACATTTACTCCAATTCTTAATTTTTTGAAATATATAATAGAGAAGCAATTGAACAATTGAAAAAAAAATATCAAACTGTCAGTCCATGACTTGTGTCCCCTCTGCTCCCTAGAATTTAAATTTAAAAGTGAATTCATCACTAATAAATTAAACAAAAACAAAAGTAAAACTTAAATGAGGAAGGCCTGCTAACTGTTATATTTATTTTACCTTTATGGTTTTCTCCATCCATTCAAATGGCTCTCCCATTTTCACGTAGAAATTGTTATAGAAAATAACATCATTGCTAGTGCTCTATTTACTGGAAAATCTTGGGTTAAAGGGATTAATTTGCTGAAACACCTCTTGGTATCTTTCTTTGTTTCAAGAGGGCCAAATGCATGGCCAAATATAGGCTACTATACAATAGCAAGGCAATTTTCTTAAAAATGATGCAGAAAATAGCAGTAAAACAAAAGAGATTCATTTTCTGAATATTCAGATTAGAATTAGAAGGATTTCTAAGAATCAATTCCAGGATGAAGTTTCTGGAAGGAGACTGTGCAACACCAATTTCTCTCGTCTCAGCAGCAGTTGGATCGTATTGAAGTTCAAGGGTGAAATACTGTGACCAGCTGCCTTGTAATAGGCTTGGTGCTTGCCTGTCTGTGCTCCTCCTTCACTCATCATCTTGGCAGGAGTCACATCTGAATCCTGCTCTTAGCATGAATAAGAAGTTATCACTTCGCCAAAGAAGAATGGGATCGGTGTTTCTTGGGAAAGCAATACAGAAACTCCTCTGATAGGGAAAACTCGTACTACCTTTACATACTTTTTATTCCGTTAACAACAGATTATGCAGAGGAACAACAATTTGCTTTCTCTCCTCTGCTTTAGATGAGATAGACTCTGTTGGTCCAATAACCATTCCTGGATGCAAGCAGTAGTAAAAAAGGTTGAGAACATGAAAACTAACTGTACCTGTCCTCAATCAAGTCCTAATTTCCTGCCACCTGTCATTCCTTCTGAGTTTCATGTTTGAGGCTGCCAATCCTGTATAGAGATGACTTCCTAACCTAGAAATAGCAGGACTACTTTCCCCTGCTGCTTTACGCATTGCTATGTTCTATTTAGTACCCCTAAACTGAATTAAACATAGATTATACGAACATCTTGCATGATAACAAAAATAACAAATCAACTCCTCCAAGAAGAGGCTGTGGTTTCTTAATTTCTCTTAAAATATTCAGAGTGCCTTTAGATAAGAAAAGTATACTCTAATAATGTCCATAGAGCTAGGGACATGGTAAAAATACAGTTACTCAAACACTGATCGGTCAAAATTAGATCCTGGTGTAATAACATACAGAACACGGACAGGTCCTCCAGGTATGTTCATTTTTGTCCTTCTTCATGGGAAGAAAAGTATATAAAATAAATACTTTTTTTTTTTTTTTTTTTTCACTGAACCCTCCCTTCCATTCTGATTTCACCAACAGCTGCTTATACATTCATATTAGTGAAAGAGAAGTAACATATTCATGCTTCAGATTTGACAGATTTTTAAATAAGTTATTTTTTATGTGGTTATTTTTTTTCCCCAAAGTATTCCAGAAAATCATTTATTAAAACTCAGAGATACTTCAGTACACAACCCTACACCTGCTTTGTGAGGATTAACACTGCACGGATAAAGCTTTGCATACTCTGTTGTTAAACTGAACAGAGCAGTTTACAGAATGGCTGTATACATGATTATGTATCTGCAATCTCCAAAATGATCAGGTCATTTCAACTATGTTTTTGTGTATACACAGTAATCTAAAATTCTAAGCGTTACCCTCTCCTTTAGTAATACATAGTTTGAGTAACAAAGAATTTTGAAATAAAAATAAAATTAAAAGTATAGTAGAAATGCTACTTTCTTAAAATCATGTCCTTGAGAACATAACAAAACAGAAAAAAGATCTAGCAGTTCCCAAAACAGCAACTCCTTCCCCATCCCCAAATGTTTTGTTATAAAAGAATCTGCATCATTTTTAAACTCTCAAATGCTTTCAGTATTATATTATTATCACTGCTTATGCTTGATATTTTTATAACATATTAGGAGTTCTATTATTATTCCTATTGTTTCAAAGTTTTAAAACTGAAAGTTTCCAGATGTCTTATTTATAGATGATTAACATCATTGTGTGTGTTTTTTTTTTTTTTTAAATGACATTTCCTTTCACCAAATAAAGACTAGTTTTTAGAAACTTATTTGAAAATGGTTTTTAAAATGTTACAACACCTATTCGAGCTCAAATATTAACAACAATATAAATAGGAGGGAAAAAGGAAAACTCTTCTATTACAGATATATATGGAAAGCTTTCTTTTATCAAATCAAAAACTGTGAAGATTTCTGAGCTTGATGTTTACAATATATTCAGTGTTATTGTATTTATGATTGGGTAAGCTACTAAGCTTAGAGTAACTAATTAGGTCCAACTACAGAAGGAAAATATACTGATTTCTGAAAAAGTGAATGTATGAAGTATTAGCTGTCTTGATGAGATGACTTTGCATCTTATTTGAGCAAATGTACTCCACTTTCAAGCTATTTACTGCTTTATTTTACAAAATCTGGGGATTTCAAAGAAAAAAGGGAGATTGATTTCATACAGATGCCCATAATACATTTTTAGCTCACATTTTAGTTACCTCATACCGATACTCGTGTGAGCACCACAAAGTGAAACAAACAACCTCAAAGCAACCTTCTTTTCCCAGAAAAGAGAGGGTGCTTATAGACACATTTCTTAATTATCGTTTTTAAAGGGAAATGATGGCACAAAATACAATGCTGATGTTAAGAAACAATTTTACATACATCTATACATCTATATAAAAATTTTGTATATTGCATCTATACAAAATTTTTTATCATTATTTCAGTTTACTGCACATATACAAACCAGATTCAGATTACAGAAAATAACTTGGAATTGGATAATCCTGAAACAAGCATTGATTTTGAAACCTCTACACTGAATTAAATGTCCACCTCTTTGAGAGGAATGTAAGGCAGCTCTATATGCTGCATGTTTATTAAAAAGCAACTGAAAAAACCCACATGAAGTCCTATGGTAGGCAGTGAAACAACAGTATGTGCAAAGTACATGCGTGTTATATTTTCAAGATTGGGCCCTAAAATAAGAACAACAGAAGTTGAAAACTTTATGTGTCCTAGAATACAAAATTGTGTCAAATATGTGACCTTGTTACAAGCTAAATCTTACAGATTGTATATAATTAACACCCAACAGCATGCTAAAGAATTCATATATTTAATGTCAAACATGCATCTTATGGAAAAACACATATTTTGTTGTGGCAAACTTGTATATGGAATTTTTTGCAAAATATGATAGGACAGGAATAAATGCCTTTTAATTAATCATTACGTATTTTCTTCCTCCCATTCATAATTATACAAACTAGCAACATTTTTTTACTTTCTCTTTTGTACCAACTTCATTTATTTATTGCTCATCACTAGTCCGTATGTGCAAATATTTTTGCACGTATTTCAGGTATACTGAAATAAAATAAAATGAAGTGATCAGTTTTCTAAAGATGCCACTCTTGCATGGAATAAATGTATTTTGTAATTGTTATTCATCTCTGTGTGTACATTTTCTTCACGACATAACTTGGAAATGTATGAGTCACTGTCTTGTGCATTTTCACATTTTTCAAAGCAGAAGGGCAAAAAAATGTATTTCCAGTATCAGAGGATTTACTCAATTCATCGGCTTTGTCAGAAGGTGGAGCTCTGTACATACCTGAATCACTGACTGCATAGAAAATCTGCAACTCCATATAAAAACACAGAACTACTCAGAAAACAAACGTGCATTTAACTCCAAGATACAATTTGTTTCATAAATACAGCAGTCTGTGCCCGGTAACAAATGGCTCCTCTCATAGCATTTGAAAGGATTTTCAGTTTGTTAAAAAAGTCACAATGAAATTTAGCATTTCTTAACCCCTCTGTTTCTTTGAAAAACAGGTTTGCATTCTTCTTAAAAGATTGTAAGATAGTTGATACTTACAGGCATCTCTAATATATAACAACATGGCTACAAAAATGTAGTCAACTAAATTCAGGGTGATACTGTCAGCAAATAGAGCATCCCACACAACAAGAAGGTCCTGGAGTGGGAATTCACGTCCAAAGAGGAGCCTTACCCATCGCCTGAAAAAACAAACAAACAAAAAACAGAAAAGACATTCTTTATTTATCTGTTTTGACAAATATTGTAAAGCCAGTACACGTATCACAGGATCAACTACAATTCAAAGCATTTCTGCAGGAAATTTTGCAAATTATGAAGGTCTACGAGAATCATTCACCTAATTGTGGTTTTGGAAATGTTTGTGTGTGTCTACATTAAGGGAAGCAATACATTACCAACTGCAGAAGCTTAACTGAATAATACTGTTATGTGGGTGAACCTCAAAAGACAGAATGTATCAATTCCATGCACCATATTTTTGAGCATTTGATGTGATACTGATCGAAGATGTAAGTGAGCCGATGTTACGCAAGAACAGCCTGGAACAGAAAAGCAGGGTGAAGCCAGTGGTTTACGAGAGCCCTGAAAAGCCCAGTCAAGTGAAAGCCAGTTCAAGGCAGATGCCAAATAGCAGTTAAAATGGATCGGGTCACACTTGCTCTGAAGAGGCTTCTTCCCTGTTTTTGACAACTGTGTTTCCAGCTCCATGTAAAATATGCTATGGATGCTGTTTTGATTAAACCTAATTTAAATCTTTACCAGATTTAGTGATAATCTGCACGTAGACCACACCATTAATTCCTGTTCGTATCTCTGCTGTTTCATACCCAGCAAAATGTGAAAATCTATCTTATTAAATGCAAAATTTGCTTGAGAATGGAAGCTTGAGATGCAGTAGGAAAAAATAATTTCTCAAGTTTTCTTATTTCCAGTTCCAGCTCTTACAATGACCTTGAGACAGGTACATCCCTTTCCTATTCCAAACCAGGACCATTAGCTTGGACCTTTCTAGGTAGAAGGAATTATCTAAAGTTATCTTTGAAGATGCTACAGAATAGTTAGTAACATTAGTCCTGGAATAGTTATTACAAAATGGACTTAAAAAATAATGAATTACATTTTTAGCTGGGATATGCAAATTGCTATGCATGTGGAATCTGTTTATTCAGTGGCAAGAAAAGATTGATTGCAAATTTCTGCAAAGCAAATTGAGTCATTCTGTAAAACTCACAAAATTTTCTAAAAAGGCAACTAGAAATTTCATCAAGATTAGTTTCACTTGTAAGAGTTCACGTTTAACCACTTTGGTACCAGAACTCGTTGTTTTAAGTTTTTTTTTTTTTTTTTTTTTCCGATTCCAGTAAGAAAAGTTCATTTCTGCACAAATGAATTCCAACATGTCAGTCTAGTACAAGCTTTAAGATAGCAACAATCTGTACAAAGTAACTCTTCCTTATGAACGAAATTGAAAGGGACCGTTTTGTTAATCAAGGGTTTGTTCATTCAAACTTTTGTACCCCCGATATTGGAACTGTGTGTATAACCCATAAAAATGTCCATGCTACAGATTTGGAGAACACTGTACAGAATATTATGCCCTGCAAGACACATTCCCTTTTAAAAGTGAAAATATGTGATTTCAAAATACAGTTTTATGTAATCCTTATTTTGCCTACACCAAACATTTCTGTTCTATAGCCTTGTAACTTTTTATTTTAGCATAGTAATTCAAAAGGTCACAATATTAGCTATGATAAAACTCAAACTCTGATCAACCCCCCATCCTATGAGGGCTCAATTTCAGGCCTCAGAAAGAAAAGTCAGAAGAACTGCTAACGGAAAAAGCAGGACTTATCTAGTACATTTAATACCACGTCTGTTCTAGCCAAGGGATTTTACCATACAGCAGCACATTACCCTACAGTGCCTTGCCTACGGGAGACCATTATCCTATGGTGACACAAGCATTACCCAAACACTGCGTGAAGCCTATTACTTGCATTAACAACCCCTCCCACCTGTAAAACCTAAACTTTCATGTTATACAAACTGTTAGGAAAGAAATTGCAGCTAAGCTTGAAGCATTTGAGCTGACTTTGCCTGCAACTACCCAAATCTCATGCAGAAAGAAGCCTTGCTAAAAGTCTAATACACTTCAAGGGAAAAAATACACCACGGTGTAATGGGATTTGTTATTAGTCTTTTATTAGAAATCTCTTTTGCTTCTTTACTACTTCATTATGCAGTGTTAATCGTTTGTAGATGCAGGTTTATTCTGCTCTAGCAGAAGTCATTCCTTTTTTTCTCCTGCTTTTATACTTTCTCCTGGGAAAATTAAATCTCAGCCCCCAGAGGTATCGTGTTTCACAGATGTAGGCTGTTGAAGAACAACTGGACTTCCTTTTGCAACCGTAATATTACTGTTAATTATTTCAATTCTCCTGTCCTAAAGGGAGTAAGCAACTCATACTGCTGTAAATGCATATATACTAACTGTTCTCTTATTTTCTTTAGCAGTGTTTAGCTCATAGCGTCTATAAACCAAGGACCCCATGTGATCCATGCTGCCATAAGACAGGACTTCAGTCAGCTTTTATATTCATAAAAGGGTTCCTAATTCCTCAAAATAAGTTTCCATATTGGAAAGCTGTCTTTCAAACTAACACATTTTTATTGCTTTTACAAATATTTGCAGAGAATTTCAGACACACTTTATAATTGCATGGGACATGATAAACCTTTTTTTTTTTTTTTTTTTTTTTTTTTTTTTTTGAGATGGCTGTTTGTGGTTTACTTATCGTTCTGTCCTGTTAATCTTGCCTTACATCTGTTACACCTGCAGACTGTGAGGCTCACAATAGTGTACCTTTAATAACATGCAAGAGTACAATAATTCTTAATTTACCAGGCATCCTTAAATTCCTCAAAAAGCACAGATTCTTTAAAGCCATAATACAGAAAGGTACCACCACCTACACTGTAGAATATGTAACTGTATCTCCTACTTATAATTCTCATTCAATTAAACCGATATTCTCAAGACATCAGTAATTACTAGCAATAGCTAATGATTCATTAATGACCTTACAATACAGAGAAAGCAGGAGAAAACTGTGCTCTAGTAAAGCCATTAAAGAAAGCAATGATCCAGCCTTACCTGATTTAACTACAACCACAACCATTTTAACTGAGACTTATTGGAAAATTCTCCAAGTACTGATAAAATTAGTTTATTTAATCTGTAGACAGCTTTATCGTTACATATATTTAGTTGGTTATCTTCTGTTTTCAGCCTTTTATACTTTTGTTAAATTCAGTCTTCAGTGCAACATCCACCACACGTCTGCTCAAGGCTTGTTCTTTTTTATTCACAGATACGTTTCAATAGAACAAGGTTAAAAAAAAAATTCTGCCCATGCTTATTTTTTTCTCAAACAGTCCATAGAGAAGATCTAAAATCAAAGTAATTATGTCTCCAGTATTTCCTCTTTGCTGTGTATATTTAAAAAAAAAAAAAAGCCCAAATTTAAAAACTCCTTGGTTGAGCTAAGTTCAGTAGAGCTCGTGTTTCCACAGAGCATGCTGTCCCTCTTCCTAACCCTCATCACTGACCCACAGGTGCATCTGCTGTCTCTGCACATCATTCACTGTCCTGCACCCCAGCTGCTTAGGAAATGGCAAAAAAAAAAAAAAAAAGCCATCCACCTCCCATGGCTGATGGCACTTAGCAGTCGTGCTGGAAGAGGATCCTGGTCCTCTGGTTTCTGATGCTTGCGAGACACCATAGGGGAAGGCTTTTGGAGAAAAGGAGGGTCAACAGGATTTTGCAGGACGTCATTTCATTTTCAGTGCAAGTTTTGTACCTTTTTTAAAATAAGAAAATCATTTAAATGGACTACCATTGAAAAGAACACCATCTTATGGTGTTCTAAGCATTCAGAAGCTGAGAAATACTAACATTAACGCCAGTTGTTTACTGACTCAGAAAATTATATCTAGGTTCTGTCTCCTTACAAAAAATCTGCCATGAATTATGTCAAGCAAACATTTGTATCCAGCACAATTTACTATGTAAAGTCATGGTCAATAATTTAGGAGAAAGGGTAGGCAGACTTTAGCTGTGATCTGCTTTTATGAAAATAAGATATGGAACAAGGATGAGGAGCAACAGTCATATAATGCATTCAAAAGAATTTAAAGATATATGGAAAATCAAGAATTATGCAGTTCGGTGCCAAGCAGCATGTAGAGTCTTTGGACAAGACTCTACGCCTGTGACATGTGTTCAGAGGTCTGCAGCAGGCAGGGCTACCACAGGGGCTGGAGCAGAGCTGGGTAATGCTGTCCAGATGAGAAGGAAGAGCAAACACACTTGTAAATGCACAGCAAAAGCACCCTCGGAACAGGACATGTGATCCCAGAAACTGTCCCTGATTTCCTAGTTGCCAATGTCAGCCTGAGGGGAGATGGGCAAGTTCAGTCAGAGGATGAGCTTCTGAGGAATGTAAGATAGTTTACTTTCTTTTAATGGCATGAAGGGGACCAACAAAGAC
Source organism: Oxyura jamaicensis (assembly GCF_011077185.1). Lineage (NCBI taxonomy): Eukaryota > Metazoa > Chordata > Aves > Anseriformes > Anatidae > Oxyura > Oxyura jamaicensis. The sequence goes on from NC_048894.1 coordinate 37,597,701, forward strand.
AAGCTTTACCAACATTTCAGATTAGACCTGTTACACAGTCCATTGCTCCAGTGTTCTGCCTCCTTTCTTAATAAATCTTGTTTTTATTAAGACTCCTGTGGTTTCATACAGTTCAGGGATTTTGTACGGAATGTCCTAAAGAGATTAATAAAACCTTCAAACGATAAAACAAGACAGCAAAGGAGACATGCCTGAAGTATAACTGTAATGTCTTTTTTTTTTTTTTTTTAAAGGGGATCCTTCCTGCAAGAGTCTTGTTGGAAGGGCAATACTGCTCACAGTGCGTGAGAAACTCGTAATGAGCCCAGAGAAGAAAAAAAAGCAGAAATGCTAAGTGCAACAATTAACAGAATGACATTTCTAAAATAAATAAAGCCCTACTAAGATTCAGGATTTTGTCAGAACTGAAAGAAGCATGTGAAATCCCAATAAACCCAAAACATTGGCATAAGAAGTTGTGTTGGAAACTCATCAGGCTTTCAGAAACTTCTGATGTGTAAAGTCTAAATTTGTTGAAAAAAACCTACAAATAAAATGAAATTACACATTTCCAATATGGATTATATGGGTTTCAATTTCTACCATAGTTTTTTTTTTTTTTTTTCTGTCAGAATATTTAAAAATAAATAATAATAACAATAAACATTTGTTTGTTAATATAAATCTAATCAAATTTAGCCTTAGTAATGAACAAGAATACTGAACATAGTACACTTTATTGCCTTCTTTCCACTACGGAAAATATTTTTGATTTGTCCTGTTGAGTTTCGTGCTGTTCTACATATCCTGAAATAAATTTGTACTAGTTACTTTATTAAACACACATTAGCCTGTCTCTTTAAAATAAACACCTTTAACTTTATATTTACAAATGAATTATTTGACATGAGCATAAAATTGTTATTTAGACACCCATTTGGTTTCTTTAACATTACTAGCAGAGGTTACTCAGCCTTGCATTTAAGATAAAAAAATCTATCAGTTTTTGGAAGACACTATGTATTTCCTTATTAGAGAAGGTTTTTCCTTTTAAAAAAGGAGATCCTAATAATTATCTCCCTCTTCTTGCCGTAAATTACCCTTGTTGACAACAGCACTTACCGCTGCCTTAAGTCAGACCAATTGTAATACATTCACTCGCAGGAATGTGCTTAATGAAAAATGCGCCACTGCATCTTCACAGCACTAAGGCTTAAAATTGTTAGGAATAGGCTATAATAAAATTATGGAGCCTATTAGCCTGCTTTGGGTAGGTTTCTGCTGCAGTTCTTAACCAAGTTTATGCAACCTGTTTTGGCATCAGTGTTGCCCTTGGTGTCAAACCTCCTGTTGCTGTCACTGTCCCCTACCCCTTCTGCCACCCTGCAGCCACCAGCTGGGGTGGTACCAGCAGCTACTGCTGGGTGCCTTGGGCATGTTCACCAGAAATGGAGGTGCCCCTGCTAGAGGGGTAGTAATGTCTCTTCATGTTCTTGCAGTGGTTTTCCTCCTTGATGGCTCTCCTCCAGCCTGCTGTGTTGTTCTGAATGGTGACGGTCGTATTTTGCTCTTCTGAATTTGTTCTGGGGGTTGTTTCGTGCAAGTTTATGGGTATCCACTCAGTGCTGACAGAATGATGTATTTTGCTCCTTCACGCAGCCACTGCAAACTGCACATTTCTCCTGTCATCTCACCCTCCTGTAGTACATGCCCCAGTGATAAAAAGAACTTTCTTTTAAAGCACTTTTACAAAGAGAAATACCAGTGGTTGCACTCACTAAAAGCTATGCCCGATTTTAAACTTCTACTGAACATTCCTACTCCATATTTACTTAGTGGTATCTTTTAGTATAAATGGAAAGAAGTAATACTAAAAAAAGTTCCATCAAAAATTATGCCAGTGACATTGATTTCTGTTGTCTTTCTGTACATTAGCTGTTTCACACACAATTACAGCTATTTTCATTTTTTTTTTTTTCCCAAGCAGAGTTAGACAAGTAATACACAAATTCATACTACCACATAAAATATACACAAAAAGATCTCCATAAGCAGCTATCCCCCCAGTGATCCCACAAACAAATATAAAAACCCTACAATGACGAGTAGACCACTGGAGAAACTAGCTTAGAGACTTGGTGATTTTCCACACTTGAATCTTTAAATTCAGATTGGAATAACAATTCAGATTTGTTGGAATAACAATTCCAAAATTCTGGACTTTGATTCTGGATCAAAAAAGATTGGATCAGAGATTGTTCCATTAAGTCTTTTAAAGGCAGGAATTCAGACTAATTGACCTTATAATCTTGGGTTACTGTCCTCAGTATGCAATTTATTTGATTGATCCTCTTTGTCTAAATCTCCAATAATATGACTGACTGAAACAAGCTTTTAAATTACATGTAATTGGTTTACCTTTTCTTTATGAAATAAGACAACTTTCTTTTGATTTTTTTTCCCCCTCTAGGAGAGTTCTAGTTTCTTTTCACATTCAAATTCTTTTTAAAGAGGTAGTTTTATCTTTCCATTTTGCTGATGGTTCCCACGTCAAATTTGCTATAGTCCATTTCTGGAAAAGCCTGAATCTAAATTTATTTTTAATAGTAATTCTTCAGTAATACATTTTAAGAATATATTTTCATTAAGAATGTTTTCATTAACAGTTCTGATCTCCATCAGTTTTAGCTTGCTCTACTGGACAGGCTAGATTACAGATTCTCCACTTCATCCTTCTAACATTTTCAGAGGTTATTTTTTTTTTTTTTAGATACTGTAGGACTGAAAGTCTGTGGAATAAGAAAGAATAATAATAATAATAATAATAAAAAAACAACACACAAAAAACCCTCTCTCATTAGCATGTTCAAATGATTTGAAGTGATTTGATTAGTATCATAAGGAAGCCTGCAACTGGCTTTTCTATAACACTGAAAACTTCAAAAACAGAGCTAAGAACCTGAATATGAAGAGAAACAACAGAAACAAGTTACCCACTTTCTTCAGTGGGAAAGATGGGAGATTTGCACTGAAGGTAGCATTTAATTTAACAAAACTCTCTGCAGTGGGAGGAGTACATTCCCACTTCAGGTTCCTTTCCATTCCTCCTAAACACAAGGTAAAATAATTTCAGTATTTCACATATACAACACTTTATAAAGGCATAGGAATTAAAAGCTACTACAAACATTGTATTGACAATGATAACCTGTGTTTGCAGTAAATACTAAAGACATCACATCACATCCAGTTACTGGACTATAAGAATTTACTGACTAGTTTTTACTGTGGAGAGTGGATAAAATTGTTGTATTCTGACACCTATCTGCAACAAGAATAGCCATAATAAAATAATGAACAAGTTTCAGCCATTACAGAATTTTTAAAAGGATAGAAGTGCTGGACACATGTCAATTTTTTTTTTCCTGTCAAGATTTGTTGTCATGTTGCCAACAAGTATCAAAGATCAAGGTTAGTCACCCATTTTTGAAGTGTTGGCCAAAATACAGAGGTAATAACATGAAGGATCCAGTTGTTATACTATGATTATCTGTGCAAAACTGTGCTTTTACTCAATGGAAAAAGACTGAAAAATACTGCTGTGTTTCTGCAAAACCACTAAATTTCAACAGTTCAGGCAATATCCAGATTTCAAAAACAGGTGTTAGTACGATACTATTACAGTGATAAACTAGAAAGACTAGAGGGGAGTGTTACAGTCTACTGGAAAAAAAAAAAAAAAAACAACGCACCCAACCACATTTTCAAGTCAATGAGAAATCATTAAGTGAAAGGACTCTGGGACTACATCTCTGCTACCTACCTAAAAGCATAATGTAATGACTAATATCTGCACTCAAAAGAGAAAAATGCAGGGACATGAAGGTGTGCCTACTGAATTCTTACTGCTCTTGCCTCTATGCAATTCAAAGCTCCAGCACTAAATACTGATGACGCATGTACATTTTGTTTTGAACATCACTGTAGAGTAGCAAAAACATTTTCTTTTTTTAACAAAACTAATTACAGGTGAAAGATTTTAAACACTGTTTGCTGCAGTAAACCTATTGAAACAAAAGAGGTACTTCTAAATTAGTGAAGTTCTTACTGATATCAGCTATTAGCAATTAAAAACTCCACCCCCCCAACTTTCCCATCTTTCAACAGCAATGATTAAATTTGGTTTTAAAGTGGAGAAATTATATTAGAAAAAACAACTCTCAGTGTTGTAATTAAAACACGGTTCTTAAGATGATAAAATAAATTTGCTAATAGCTTTATCTGATGATTCAAGATGTATGTAGTAGCTTTAAAAGATACCTCTCTTTAAAAATGAGAGATATTTACAATTTCTCTTTAAAAGGAATCCTACAATGTCTCATGTCACAGAATGTTAAATCTCCTATAGAATTTCTACTTGTCTCTGTAGAATCTACTGGACAAGACTTAACCTAAAAGACAACTATAAGAGGAAGATGGGGGATTTTTTAAAGTACTTTAAAGTAAACAAGAAAGTAGTGATCAAATATTATGAAGTTTCCATTTTCATATTCTACCTTGGAGAGTTCCCTATCACAAACAGTAAATAAAAAGCCTTCTTTGTCCATAAAAATTTGAAATCTACAATTGAACCACCCTTCTATTACCCTGTATTGCTATGCTATAACAAATTAACTTTTTTTTCTAGTGTGCTAAATAAAAAATACAATAAAAATTTCATGAGGTTGAACTTCTTTTAATTCTTCAAGTATCTGCCTATGTGCAGCAATGCAGTTGCTACTGGAAAACATGCTGTATTCAAGCCACCAAGGCAACATGCTCAGACTACCACCAGCTTATCAATCCACAGGAGTCTTTTTTTCTTTCTAATGCTGATTTAGTGTTACAGAGACCTTAGTTGATAATGAAAACACAATTTAAGGTTTTCATGGTAAAATTAGGGATGATAATATATCAAAGAATAAGCATTATAAAGTAAAATGTTAACTTTAAGCTAATTAAATTATGTATCAGATTGCCTACTTTATCTCATAAAACTGCATAAATATATGTCAAACATATCTGAAGTCAAAGGACATGGCCTTTACAAAGTGATAATCTTCCAGTTAGGCTTCAAGCGTAAGAAATTGAAATTGTGATACTTTGATATGAAGAATACGAAGAACTTATTCATATATTGGCAGTCATGTCCAGAGAAAAATGTACTTAAATATCAGTAATGAAGACTTCACTAGTATCAGCAAAATCTTACTACGTATACCTTTTGTAAAAGTCTGATTTGTATTTGGTAAAGTCCTGCTAATTCTACTGAATACGAACCCAGGTAAAATTATACAAGAAAAATAATTTCCTTGACAATGAACTGGCAAGAAAATGTGTAGATGCTACGACACCAGAACAGCTGCAACATATAGATAAATACTTATTCTGTGCATCCAAAATTTTGTTTGGGTATCTTCCATGAATGGAGCACCCAACTTTACAGCAACTTTGCAGATAAAGGAACTCTACTGGAAATTTAATATTTGGAGTTGGTACCAACACGGGTCAGACCACCTCCAAGGCATCCCTCAGTGCAGAAAGAATCCCGCAATCTGTTAATTCTTCTCATCACAGCATATGAAATATTTCAGAGATGCTTTCCCTTTGAGAATCAAAATTAAACAGCAATAAACCTAAAATGGACAGAATTCCTGCCTACTACCTGAATTGGGACTTATTTCTGCAGACCTCTTTATAATTAAATATGTGACATTTCAAAATCTCTTGGTGGCTCTCCACCACAGAGAAGAAATTTATTTATTTTTTAAAATGAGGAGAGAAGATTTATATCATCACTGAATGCAATATTACATCTATTGTATGCTCTAAAACTAAATTAAGAAGCTGTTCAGAGGCCATATATGCAGCAGTCCATTTCAATCTATTAGTCTGGCTAAATGCCTTCATACATCCAATGAAGGGAGTCATCATCATCAATCTGCCAGTTTTAGTGACCAGTCAACTACACGTTGATGCATGCACCGAGGAAACACAAGCATTTCCTCCCTGCTGTCATACCTCCGAATGTAAGAATCAAGCAAGGCTATTCAAACAGGCAGCACACAAGATGTTGATTTATCTGCTTAATATAAATAAAAATATTAAAATCACCACTTTATTTAAGACCTTAGTTCAAAGGCAGAATATAAATTTGGAGCCTGATTCCATTATCAAGGCACATAAAGAGTATGGTAGTAATATGTGGTGCAACTGTTTACATTCAGCAAAACTGATGTATTAAGACATAGACAACTAAACCAGAGTTTTAGTTTCTCCCACTTGAAAAAAAAATAGTAAAACAAGCATTATTTTTGTATATATATAACTGCATTTGTGAAATTCTTTGCCTCATGAGTTAATTGCATCATTGTTATCCAGAGTTTTGGTTTCATTTAAACTGTTAAAAACTAAACAAATCAAGAACAACAAAAAACACTTTGAAGTTCTTTTATCCTTTTTGTACATACTTAAAAAAGTCATTCCACAGATTAGTTACAAGAATAAGGGATTCAGTTTTTGTGGAACAAAGTACCTATGAACGGTGGAGTTTTGTGCTGTGTAGCTGCAGCCCTGTGGGAATACTGCGTTTTTTAAGAGATGCACAAGGGGCTTTGTGGTCTCATTTAGGTACCTGTGTGCCCCTGCAGAAGCCCTGCTAGCAATAAAACATTCTTGTAGCAAACAGCTAATTCATTAATTAACTACAGTATTTGCTGGAAAGGAAAGCACTAAACAACGCAGCACAGAAAGTGCAATTGTGGTTGTTCCAGGTCCCTGTCTGCAGTATGTGTGGCAGAGGCAAGCAATGCCTACGCTGTTTCTAATTATTCCAATTATCATGGCACACTATGAAAACTTGATTAATAACACTGAAGATATTGTTGTGGCAATTAGCCATATGGTTGTGGGACTTTATTCTGTCACGATTTAGCCATTAGCATCTACTTATGTTTGTCAGAACAGTGCATCCGTGACAAGTTGAAGTTCCGCTCACCTTGCCGAGTCCCCTGTGAGCAGCACTAGAGAACTGTTTATTCCTGGGAGCCCCTCGCCAGAGTAAATTTTTCATGTGGCATCCGGTCTGACTGGGGACAAATGTCAAGTAGCTTACGCGACAACCCATCAAGCCAGGCTTGCTTCGCAAAAGGTGCCTAGTAAATGGCTTGTCAAGGCAGGCTTCTTTCAGAGGAGGATTTGACCAGTAAAATTAGTGTCAAATGGCTTGTATTGAATGTTTGCGATGGTTAACTGTTCAGACAGCATGCAACTACCATTATTTAGACATGATGAAACGTTCTATCATTATTTTATACACCTATGAGTTACACGTTACAGTATGCTTGAAATGTATAGCCAGAAGCAGAGGGACCGTGGGGCAGCACTACTGACACACAGGTCAGCAGAGCTGACAGGTACACAAACTGACAATTCTATGAGCCATCTTCTTAAAACACACAGAATATAGTAAAAAACGGTGCTTATTTTAATTGCTCTTTCTTTTCATTTTGTGGTCAGAATAATTGCTCTAAGTTTCTCTGTAACACAAAAGGAAAAGGTTTAAAGATTCATTAATAACAGAAGGAGACTTTTTCCTCCTGAAAATAGTCTCACCACTTCTCTAACATTGCAAATCAGTACAGATCTACTTACATTTACACATCACTCAAAATCAAAACGTTTGCAATCAAAGACAACTCCAAACTTAACTAGCTGTCCACAGTTAGGATTCAACAAGTTAGTCCTTATTAAAAAACAGCAGGAAGCGCCAAAGAATTAGCATCTGCTGCAGAGGGATGCTATATACAACTGATGAAGGTATGCTTACCTATTTGGACGTGAAAGGAGGAAGCAATAACTCAAGTTTGTGGAAATGACACTAAAATGACACTGTGAGTTATGCATGTAAGAAGTTTTTTAAAAGCACAGAACTTGAAAAAGAATTATTTAATTTTAGAAATTCACCTGCTACTGTTAAAAAAGAACAATGAGAATTTTAAGCTGGTATGGCTACTCAATATTTGGATCAAACTAGGAGGATAAAAGAGGTGTTAAAATTATATAATCCACATCCCAGGTGAAATCATATCCATTATATGGGAAGATTAGATGAGACCACAGTCATTTCTTCTTGGCCTAAGTCATACTCTGCCAAATCTCTGTGTTAGGGAGAAGTTTTGTCCTAAACAGAGATTTGAGAGTTTGGGTTGTCCTGAGTGTTGAGCACACATTCATTGACACACACATTTCATCCCGGCCATGTGGACATCAAAAGCCTTACAGCAAGCCATGCTTGAAACAACTCTTGCGCCCAAACTCCAGTCAATGCACTAGGAGACAGTGCAGGTTGCTTCTTCTCCATTTCTATCTTATTTACACAGGTTTATGCATTGTCAGGAACCTTCTCCTATGCACATGTAGGTTTCTGATTATCCTTGACATTGCAAACTTGGCCTGATCTTCTCGACACTATTTCTGTCTGCTAATTCATTGTTTTGGTTTAACTCTTATATACATAGACCAAAACCAGCCACAGTGAAAGATGTGACAAGTGTTATAGTTTTCTTTATCTCAGACAGGTGCTCCATTTCAGAAATCTGAAAAATACTTTTTTTTTTTTTTTTTTTTTTTAACCAACTAGATGTATTCCTCCAGAAAGGAACTGAAGTTTTCTGTGTGTTTCTCACAAATTTTGGGGTAGAAAAGGGACATTAAAAATCCCTCTCTCTGGCAGAAAATCTGTTGCACACTTGCACGTTTCAAATAATAGACTTCTCAAAATAATGAATTTGAATTCTATTGTCTTCTTTATACTTTGATCTGTTTCCTCAAAACTGTATTTGAACATTTGTGCACAAGGGACATTTCAGGATTGGTTTCTGGCAGCATGAAAATGGACCTGACATCCTAATCCTCTGGCTTTTCCTATGACTGGCAAATGCAGATGGGGAAAGTGTCAGTCTGACTGGGTAGAGGTGAACGCCTGCTTCATTGGAAGCATTTCCATGAATGCAGGTCAGCTTTTCTGCAGGCTGCTCTTAAGGTTTTAGAGAAATGGAGATAGAGGGGAGGGATGTAATCAGAAGCAGGATAAATGATCCATAAGTCCAGGTATGAAAAGGAAGGGCTGGAGGTTAGCTGTACCTAAAGGCTAATTTCTCTGACCATATTCTTCTACGCTCCAGCACAATGATGCCACAACGCAGCTGAAGGGTAAGAAGACAGAAACATGTCTGGTCCTGCATCTGTTCCAGTGGAGCCAAATGCATCTGTCTGCTAAACCAATATATCATCCCAGGCAGCACAGTACCTAGCACTGGAAACCACCCACATGACTGAAATATTTCCTTCACTTTACGGAACCGGAGTGGTACATACTCTCAAAACTGATCTCACCGATTCTTGATCATCTCAACAGTTCCTCTAGGCACACCTTCTCTTCTGAATTCTTACTCCTTGTTGCTTGGGATGTAAGTGATGTTTCATTTGAAGGAAATTACTCCATTGAGTATTAAGTTGTCTGTGACAAGTAGAATGCGTACTTTGAGGGGGTGGCATCTATCTCTGTCAGTTGAACCAGGCTGTGAAAGCACTTGCCAATAATCATTATCAACTTTCTTACTGTCTCAGATGGTATTCCACTATCTTAGATAGGCGATTCCATGCCTGCTAAAGTGTCATTGTTCAGGATACCAATCATTTATAGATTTTACTTTCATACAGAACTTACCTGGCCTCCAAAGGACCTGTCCCTGAAAAGTTTAGTGAGCTTTTGATGTCCAAAACAGACTGACTCAGCAATAACTCTGACAGAATCACACAGAATCATTTAGGTTGGAAGACTTCTAAGAACATCAAGTCCAACCGTTACCCTAGCAATGAATGCCAAGTCTATCACTAAACCACGTCCGTAAGCACCCCATCTACACATCTTTTGAATTCCTCCAGGGATGGTGACTCCATCACTTCCCTGGGCAGCCTGTTCCAATGCTTCACAACTCTTTCAATGAAGATTTTTTTTCCTATTATCCAACCTAAAACTCCCCTGCCACAGCTTGAGGCTACTTCCTCTTGTCCTATTGTTTGCTGCCTGGGAGAAGAGGCCGACCCCTACTCCCCTTTACAACCTCCTTTGAGGTAGCTATAGAGAGTGATAAGGTCTCCCCTAAGCCTCCTTTTCTCTAGGCTAAATAAAGACATTTCCCTCAACCGCTCCTCATAGGGTGTGTTCTCTAAACTTGGATTAGATAATTTGAAAATTATTTTCCAGATGTGGGCTATCCTTGCAGCATTATTTGTGTGTGTGTGTGTTAGAAGCTCCAAGTTCGAGATTTATACCTGATTGTTCAAAGAGGTTTATACCCTAAGATCTTACCTATACTTGAGGGAGACAACTTATACCACAAAAATGATTGGACTGATCACATTCAAATTTCATACTTAATTATCTGCTGAAAATAATATTCAGAAAATGCGTATCTCAGACTTCACTTTGTCTCTGTGAGAATTTGTGGACTCTTAGGAGGTGTTTTTTTTTTTGATTCTGTTTAATCTTTAGTAACAAATATGTCTTGTCTAATGCAGCATCAGCTTTAGGAATGAGGAAAGCCTCACTTCATGAGGACAGTAAGTACTGAGAATAAAATAAGTGAAACCACATCCATCTCTGGAAAGCAAATGTAACCTGCAGGATGAGGCAAAAATTTAGGCATCAGGAGACACAGCCATAGGCAAGTTATTGTCCTATATCACTTCACTCTCTATGGAAGATAAGCATTATAACTTTTCATCAAGCACTATGTATCACAATCTTTGTCAGATAAGTCTTTCAATTAAAATGCAATATTTCAATATTGCAATAAAAATACGAATAACCTTTACATGAATACTAAGATGTATAAAATGATGGTTTTGTGCACATCAAATCCATTGGCTAAGATTTGTATGTATGAAGTACATTCTTAGCACTACCTGAGGTGAGTGAGAGTAATATTTATCAATTAACCTATTGGTATTAGAAAGCAACAAAGGGTCTTAACTTTTGATTCTGAATTTGTCTCCCAGAAATGCAAACTTTATTGAACCTTTGTTATTAAATTTTACATACACACATGGAGCAAGGAAGACACTGCATACCTGAGGACGTACCTGATATAGGACAAATCTTTTATTGGCAAAGAGGTCATTTGGATGCTGATTAGTCATTGTGTCTCATTTTAGAAAAAAAAAAGCAGTTTGGAAATAATAATATAAATAAAAATTATAAATAAATAAATATACAACAGTGAAGAGATGGCAGCTTTATGGCACACCAAACCTTATCTTCTAAAACTTCTTTCAACCTTACCTTCCCAAATCTGTAGATAATATCTATCCCAAAAATCTGAAGTAAAAAAATCACCTTACCACAATTGACCCTCTACTAAAAAAGCTTTAATCCACAGGTACCAAATATTTTTCAGACTCATTGGCTGATACTACTAATTAAGTCAATATATAAGCAATAATATATACCTTACATATACAAATATGTAAATATGTATGTATATAAATATATACACACACCTTGAAGTAAGCATTGTTTGAATTTGGTCAGCAATCCTAATGAACAAATGTGAAGTATAGAAGCATTTTTACCACAATATCTCAGAAAACTTGCTGAAGTAGTGATGGTGAATTTTTTAAATGTCCAATGTTAAATTTATTTTAAAATACATTTGTATTGTTGCAGCCAGACAAGCTCTACTGATGCTGAACTATCACTGGAACTACTGATTTACCATAATTGCCTTAAAACTACACATCTTGCTACAGAAAGAGACAAACCAAATCTTTAAAGTGATTTGATTGACTTCTCTAAGCCAGCTGGAATTTATACAGGGCAAAATAGTTCCCTTTGTTGAGGTTTTTAAGGTTATGCCCCTTGTATAACCTTTTGACTACAAATCCCCTTCAATTCAATGTTGATAATGAATATTAAAACTCAAAGGCATTGAACCAATTGCTGTCAGTTGTGCCATTGCACAGATATATGCAAAACTATTAATTACGGGAAACTCAGATTTACTGAGATAGTAAGTAAACTCTTAATGGCAAAGATATAGGTGACTTGGGTGCTAATAAACTTATGCACCCCGCATGATTAAGAACAGGAGTGAAAGGATGACAACAATATGTTCTATCGCTATTAGCAATTTTGTACTTATTGATGATGATGCAACTGAGACTGGTGTAACTGCCAGCATGAAATGTGTTTCCAGGAACTGAGGCTGGAGGAAGTGTTTTAACTGAGCAGGCACCACTCAAATAAGCCTCAATCTGCACTACAAATTATGCAGAGCTCTGGTTCAGAGTACAGTATCAATGAACTAGTGGCTTTAACTGAAGCAGACACTACCTCTGTGGAGTTTAATGCCTTTTCTATTGTATAGTTATACGTATAACAGTAACATGGTATCATTATCATACCAAACGGCTCCATTCTAGTTCACTCAAGGCAAAGAAGAATGATGCTTCAAAGCTGAAACACCATTAAAACTCAGGAAATGGGTAAACTCAATTCTTGTCACATTGTAAAGTCCCAAATTCTGCATACACATCTCCTTTAGTTCTGATTTTCATGAAAACATGCATAATTTTAATATTAATGTATATCAAAATATGCATCATAAAACATAGCAGATGCATGCAGACAATTAGCATATTGTATTAACTTCTGCATTTTTTACTCTTTATTGAATCCTCTTATTGAATTAACTTTATTTTGCATTTCCTTTGTTTCCCTTTCACTACCATAAAATGGTTTGTTTTTATGAACACTATTACAAATAGTTTAAATTGGACCAATTCACTTATCACTGGGGTGAATAACTGAGGAGGGGTCAGCACATACCTTTACTGCAGAAGTCAATTTTCTGCTAGACTGAGTCAAGAGAGCAACATGGCATCTGTTTGTATTGTTCTGTATCGGTAAATGAAACTTTTTTTTTTGAACAAAAGCTTGGTATTTGCAAAAGCTGTAAGACTGTGGAGACCATAATCTAAAATCATGAGAGCCACAATTTTTATGACTACAATCTTCTTTTCCTGGTGTTCAGGCTGTGGTTTTTGGGTGGATTGCGCTGCATGCGTTCCAATGAGACATTTACAATCTCCTTTATGCAAATTACCCCAGCAGCTGTTTAAGAGCTGTGGTTGTCAGACCAGGCAAGGAGAATGTGATTTGGTATGTCACAAATGGGGCAGGGCTTTATTAGGCTCTGCTAGAAAGTTTTAGCAGATGCGTTAGCACAGATTCGGGTTGATCTTTTAACCCCATTATAACTTCACTGCTTATGAAAACGCAAAAAGCTCCCAAATACTGTGGGAATTCTTGAAACAGGCACAATGCCTATTTCTGAATTAAGTGTAAATAATAAATGCAATCTTATCATTCACAGTGGTAACTGTGAATTGTATGCAACTTTCCAAAGAAATTGTATGCAACTAAAGGAGTTTTCTTGGGGAAAACCCCATCATTAACACCTTTCAGACTAAGATAAAACTTTACGAGTAACCAATGCAGACAGACTGTTTTGATCCTTTAAGAATGACTCATCATGAAGCAAATGCTACAATTTACAGGTATAAACATTAAGATCCTTTGTGTAAGTGTAAGACTGACTACCAGTTAAAAATGCTACATCTGGATTAACACTGGATATCCGTGATCAGGAAACAGATGTCAAGATCCACAGACAAATCTTTTAGGATTGGAAGATAGCTCCATTTCATTTAATTCACTTCCCCGTGGTTATGAATGAATGTGTTATATGGTTCTTTTTTATTAAGATTCATCTTGTACCAATGTTTCTTTTTCTTCTTATGATTGTCATCACACAGTTTCTGAATCTCATTCTTACAATAGCTAGCAACCTTCTGATGTTCAATATATAAATCTGATGCAATTTTGCATGAAGTTCCTTTTGGCAATGTTGTCCAACTCACTCTCTTGCCTGATATTTATTCCCTGACATTTCTAGAGACCACTCATATGATCTCACCTTTCAATTCTCTTTGAATTGGCTATGTAAGTCAAACTCTCTTATGCTCCTCTTGTAAATGGATGATGATCAGAAGAAAGGGGAAGCTCAAAGCTAGCAGCTATACTTCAGCAGTTTGGATTCATCTCTCTTGAATACAGTTAACCAGAAATGTATATAGCATTTTGGATGAGGTCTTACAAATAATATGGTACAAGGCACAAAGGCATCAACACTCCTCTCTTCTAGAAATACTGGTAGCCTGACAGCATGTCTTTTACACATCTTATCAGCTAAGTGGCTCCTAGACATTCAATCACTCACTTTTATCCTGTTATCAAACACATGGGGAAGTAAAAAATACGGACCCCATTTCTTCTGCTCTATTAATTTGTTTTTAACCAGATATGTCTCATTTGGCTGGGTGGACAGATATCACTAATATTGCCACCTTAGTGACATTATATAACATAAAGCTGTATTTTGAGAGAAAATTATTCTTCAGTTTTTAAGCTTTTGTAAAAATTCCTCAGAATAGTCCAGACTTAGTTTTTTAAATGCCATTAAGCGATAAATTCTAAGTCCTTAGAAGAATAATCTGACCAGTCCTTCTCTGAGTCTATTCAAGGACTGATAGTTGGTAGAATTTTTTTACAAAAATATCAAATAAAATACTTTTATTTTTTTTATATATATATATATTTAATTCCAAATATAACTACATTTGTCTGCTCTTCATTTAATGCTACTTACAGCTTTTCTTTAAAGTTGCTGAACAATTTGGGTTAAAAAAAAGAGAAATTCCAAAGATGATGACTTGGAGTACAGAACCAGTGAAAACAGTAGCTTGGAACAAAAGTTGAATTTTAACTTCAATTACGTTATTTGCTATGGCAAATACTGTAGTCTGTATAGCAGGCATAATGTAAAATCTTTTCAACTGCCATTTGTAAAGTAATGTCACACAGTAACCTATATATTGAGGGAATTGAGGAGAAGAGAAAATTTTGTAACAAGTTTATAGAAAACTACAGTAGAGTAAGTATATTATTGTTAATACTTCTGTGTTGCCTAAGAGGATATACTACATTCATTCCAGATAAGAAAGTATTATCCCCAAGAGAAAACTTTAAAGGAAAAAAAGAACTTTAAAGGAAAAAAACTTGAAAGAAGTGTGTGTGTGTGCAAATGCATAGATCAGCCTTCCTAGAACCTAGTTGCTACACAAACACTTTAAACCATATAGTGATGGTTGACTTTAGGAGACTGACCACTCAGAAGAGTCACAAAAATAAGCACTAGAATTTAAGTCGTATTTTCAGAATGTGGGTTTTTCCATGAGAAAACAAGTTCCTGCCCCAAAGAGGCAGCCATACTGCCTTTGAGCAGTATGGCTGAAATGAACAAAAAGCAACAAATTTGGTTTTCATCTTTTCATCTGAGCTTATCATCAAAACAAACTTCTTATATTAGCTCAAAACTGGGTGGGGATACTTAAGTTCAATTAAATCGTTTCTATAAACTAGAAATCTAACATTTTCTTTTCCACAAGGACAGTTTTCTCACACTCCTCTTATGCAATAACCTCTTCAATTATTTCATCTGATCCCACAGAAATGCTGACTTCCTATTTGGAACAAATTGTTGAATGGTTTGTGCCAGTTTTGTATAGTGGGCCATCTGTTATCAATTTTGTGTCTGTCTGTCTTCAAACTGCCCACAATTTTCTGGGATTACTTTTCTATAGTCATGATTCTTTTTGTTCAACTCTTGTCTGAACCTCGTTTGTTATCTTTGTAAAACTTAGTATAAGGAGATACCATAACGAAATGACCATTATATCTCATGCTGTATCTAGCTTTGAAACCCTCTGTATTGGTTTCCCAGATCAGTTTTCTAGACTTCCAAATATTTTTGCTTTCCTGTATGCAACACAGCTCCACTGGGAAGCAATGGAACAGGCTGTGCACCTATCTGTGCGTATACTCTAACCTGCCCCAAACATCTCAGGCTTTCTTCAAGCCTAGTTTCATGAAGGCAATCCCTTCTCCACTCACACCCTTCACTCTCTCTCCTCATGTATCCACCCAACAGCAGCCATCTTGTTCCTCTACCCTTGCCTCTCAGTAAGAGTTGTCTCCTCCGCAGCTTCTGCGCTTTGCAAAATTTGTATTTTTGAAACCAAATAACTCAGCTCTATCTACAGGTCATGTTCTGGTCTACCCTCTTTTTTGGGGCCTTTTGTTTAAATACTCCCTGTCTGGCAGTTTTACCAACAGCCTGGGAAGAGAGTTGGCCAGGAAGACATCACAAAACTGAACTAAGTCATAGTCTCATAGTCGAACTTCTGTTGAAATGATGAGTGAGGAGGACATGGCCTAAAATATTTTGTACGGAAAACAGAACAACCCTGCTCTTCACAACAAATGGCTCTGTAGACAGCTGTCCTGAGGCCCTTCAGACATCAGACCACTTCCCCTGCCCACCACCGCCAAGGCCTGGCAGAGGCAGAGCCCTGTGAGCTCAGGGGCTGTCGCTGCCTGATGGCAGGAATCTGGATGGGGAGCCTCTGTCAACCCAACTGTGTTGGCTCCGTCTTCATTGAAATCAGCTGTGACATTTGAACAGCAATTGTCACCGTGTTTTTTTTTTTTTTTATATAACAAGGTATCTCTACAACCAACAAGGCCAGGAAGGGAACAGCAGAAAGGAAGTATTTCTGAAGCAACATATTTTGTCCTTCCTGAAATGAACAACGTTTGGGGTTGCAGACTGCTGATCCCTGGCATTTCGCAGGTTCCACTCTCAGGTTCTTTTTGGCTTTATGAGTTAATCACCGCAGGAGAAGTCATTTTAACTCACATGCCTTCAGGAGTAATTATACATTTAAATGATTAAACAAATCAGGATGAAAACATATCTACTGCAGAACGAAAGCAGTTAACATTGAAATCCTTTTTTATATTAGTATCACAAGTCGTTTGTAAATAACATGCTCATTTTAGATATGTAAGGAGTTCTGCCATGCCCCGCAAAATAAATTATATTTTATTGGTGCCCGGGTGTTTCATAACTTCTATTTATTTGCTGCAAGAGTGGAGAATTAAGATAGAGTAGTTTATTTCACCAAAAGACTGACAAATGGCTCATTAGACACTTATGGAGCTGAAGCTAATTGTACGATTTTTTGTTGTATTAATCGTCACTGCCTGCTTAACTGGCTAACATTGGTCATCAATACAGAGCTTTTTCCCTTCAGTCTCCAAAAGAGAGGAATTTTAAAATAAACTGAACAGTATTTATTTCCTAATATAAACAAAAATACTATTTGGATTGGAGGAGCATGAGGGAGGAGTAACACAGGATTAATGTGCTGGCTGTTCCCCACTGGGGCCTCCAATAACAATCAATCCCAAACAGCAGTCACCTCACATCATCTAACAGCTTGAATCACAGATATTCAAGGATTCGCTCCCCCCCCCCCTTTTTTCTCTCGTTCAGATTAAATATCATTTACATTGCATACTTTTTTTTTCTTTTTTTATTTCGTCAGAGACATAAGGTCAGAATTGATTGAATATGTACTACCTGCATATAATGATTTCCAGTTTTTTACAATCATGTGCTAATGCTGCACAGTAATGGCCTATGGATGAAGAGACAGATGTACTACCAGTCATTCGCTACACATTTGCATTAACAAATCATCATTTAATTGAAGCCCATCCAACAAGTTTATGCTACTTAAATAAAGTTCCTTTCAATAAAAGATGCCACAATGACACATGGTTGTTAACTGCAAGGTAAATAAAAAGTAGTATTTATTTTCTTGTCACTGGTTTAGATAAGTATTAAAACATACACTTATTAATTTGTATTTTGCTCAGAAATAAACCACCTGACATCTAACATAGCAATCCAAGCTAGTACTACTATGAGATGAGATAATTCACTTTTAGAAATAATCGTTTTGTAACACCACAATTTCATGCTTTACAGATTTTTATTTCCCCCCAAAATATATAATAGAACATAGCTTATACAAAGGCTATACATGAGTTGTGTGTTAATACTTTTAGGCAAGCTCTAATAATACAAACCTCAAACCCTGCTGTTATCAACATGGGCTACAATTTTTTTTATGTCTCATTGTTGACTACAAACATTGGCACCACACTTAGAAATCTAGTTGCCTCCCTCTACAATTTAGATATTACTGCTTTCTTTTTAATACTGTCTAGGGAACAATTCAGGTAGGTTGTGATGCCCCTACATGTTTCAGATATAGAAAAGCACTATCTGTTCATTTCTTCTTTCAGAACGTGTTGCAAAATATTAAAATCTGAGAAGAAAGCATGTCATAAAATGAGGAACCTATAAAACCAATTTTCTCTTCTTCTAGAGATGGTTTAACAGTACTTTCAGAATACTCTTTTCATGGTACGTTTTTGCATCTGCAAAGCAGAATAAAGATATTTTGGTACTGTCTGTTAAACTGACACACAATACTTCGAAGCTAACATGCATGGACAAGGAGATATATTTTTAATTGTGTTTTTGGCTTAAATCTACATTTTCTAGAAACTGAAGTCTTTTAGGATGAAAGCACTATATAAAAGAAAGATGGTATTAGTAATAACAGTTGACATCATTTACAATGCTGGTATTGGCTTACATCTGAACATATCATTACAATTTTTATTTACCTAAATACGAAAATAATAATTTCTTTTTCCTTCTTCCTGACTATACACTGAAAATTAAATAT
Organism: Oxyura jamaicensis; assembly: GCF_011077185.1. NCBI lineage: Eukaryota > Metazoa > Chordata > Aves > Anseriformes > Anatidae > Oxyura > Oxyura jamaicensis. The sequence goes on from NC_048894.1 coordinate 37,616,508, forward strand.
TTACACCATGCTCCCCCCCCCAATAAAAAAAAAAAAAATTAAGAAAAGTAGAAAATACACTTGGAGAGTGGGATAAGGTAGTGCTTTTCTAACAAGAGAAAACAGACTTAAAAGGTGAACAGATATTTTCTTCTTCCCTGCAGTGGGGATCAAAGGAGACAGGAAGGTCTCCTTGTTGACCTTTTGGCATTGTTACTGATGACTGAAAATAATAAAAAAAAACAAACAACACAAAACCAAAATTCAAACCACAATGTGGAATTCTTAAACACATTGTAGCACTCAACAAGAGATAAAAAGTAAGATTTATTTTCTTAGACAACAATCAGTGTATAAAAGCTACAAAATGCAAAATATAATACACAAAATAAACAGACATACAAAAGCCCCACTGTGATTTGCCTGCATGTTCTCCAAGCTTTTTTTTATATGCTAACTCAGAACAGTAATTACAGATCTTGCAAGTTGACTTCTGTTTTCCAGAACTGTGAGTTGTACGTAAAACATGCCTTTTCATCGAAACAATTACCATTAATCAAAACAGTGAAAGCTAATACCACTCAAGTCCAACCTACTGCTGTGCCCAGCAATATATCAAACTGTCTGTTGTCAAACACACTGAACAAACTTAAACAGACTGTTTTCACTACAAATAAGAGAAAACATGCTTGCTAAGTATTTTTAGTCAAATTGCAACCTCAGTAATCCATTCTGTCACTGGATTTTAATTTGAAGTAGTCAGTCACAGTCTCGGACAGATCCATATTTGAGTACAGAGAAGTACCACTGAGACTAACAAATGAGATACCTACAAATGATTAGTATAACCTCTAATTTGTTTAAGGATTTATATCCATGTACTCAAGTTCATTCCTTTTCTCTGTCTACTTTCAGCTATGAGATTTTGAAGTTACAGGAAAAGAAGAAAAATTAAAACTGTTTAGTACTTTTCAATTTACTGTCCTAGGAATGCTTACACCTCTAACAAGTTTAATAACACTGCATTTTCTTCCACTTTTGTAACTGTTCGAACTATTACTAGCATCTTCTTCTCTTCATCACAATGAAGCTGCTACATTAAAATTTGTTTATACCTTAACAAAAGCCTATCTCCAGCAAGTCAAACTGATACTAAACACGTATTTCATCCTCTGTGCCATATTATAAATAGTCAACAAAAATAGATATACTTACACTTCTTATTGCACCTCCCCTGCCCTACCTAAGAGTCATAACTATTTGCTTAATAAAGAAATATGGCATTTGGTATCTGACAGAAAAACGTGTTTACCAGTGAAGTCAGTCTTTTTTGCAATCGGTAATCAATGCAGGAACTGAAGTTTTATACAAAAGAAGAGATACAGAAGGACAGGAATATTGGAGTTTAACAAACAGATCAGGCCTTTATTACCAGCAAGCTCCATTATGGATTTGTGAGCTTTGTAAGCCAAGCTCCCCCAAGTGTAATTAAATTTTTATTTATAATGTGTTTGTGACTGTTAACTTCGTGTTGCCTCTGCTTGTCCCCCCCCCCAATGCGAAATAGTATTCCGCATTTACTGCTGCAGAGAGTGGCACTTTATTCAGTTGCTGAATTCATCTCTAGCCTTATAGGAGATGAGAAGTACAAATAAACATATTGTGTATTATATATATACAAACACCCATGTATTTAAGCACAGATATATATACACATACACTCCTGCACACAGATGCTCTAAACCAAAACTGAGGACAAAAGAAGTACATGTCAGTTAAAATTGAACACATGTGAGCAAGCATCACTTTTTTCTACCAACAGCACACTATTTATCACATATTTATATTGCAGAGACAGGAAAGCTTCAGTAAGATGGGGCGATGCAGCACTGCAGAGCACATTTTATGCTTCAAGCAATGTTTGAGATTAGTGTACACATATCAGGAAAAGGTTCTAAACTCCAACAAAGCCAGCATCTACTCTTTATTTTTTTGTTCATTTACAAAGAGGACTTCATGAAAAAGCCCTCTGACTCCAAGAATGTAATTTTATTTTTTTTTCGTATTAACTCTATTCACTTCTTTATTCAGGTATTACCCTCTGGTACCAGTACTTAAAAAAAAAAAAAAAAAAAAAAAAAAAGCTTAATATAAGTAACCACAGGAGGATCTCTTCTCCCCTTGAAAAACTGCAAATAAAGATGTCAGCTATTGAGTATATTTGTGGCGTCTCCAGCAGCTGCTGTTAAATACCAGCTGGTCTAGCTGATTAAAATTACCTCCGAGTTGGTATTATAAAGATGCCTGGGCAGCGTTGCTGTATTAATGGATTATTGAGTGAGCGATGAAAACCTTGGCCAGCTGATGCGTTTTATTACAGATAGGCTTTATGATGTGTAATCACTGTAATTTTTATAACTGGAGGAAACAGGGAAAAAAGAAGAACCTTCTTCCTCTCCCTTACACACACCAAAATCAGATTTTTTTTAAGCAGTCCGTTACTTAGGAGTTAGCTAAACAATTAATTTTTTTTTTTTTATAGTATATGAATATGTAGGACTTCATTCACACCTACACAAAGAATGAGGTAGTCTATGTTTAAGGCTAGTATTTACCTATTTAACATACACACATCTATGTTTCCGTTTGTACATTGGGCACCTATTTCACCCTTTGACTACCATGCAAGTACTGCAACTGGCCACATGGCATAAACCCTCCCGCATTATTTAATGACCGAACCACACTGAAAACACAACTTATACTTCCAGATTCAGCAATTCCAGCAGTGAGGCTTTCTGGGCTCTCCTCTCTATCTCATCTCCTCCCCGTTCTCCTCCCTCCCTTGCCCCAAACCTTCACTCATTGTGTGTCTAACAGTCTCTAAACATTTTTTTTTGCTCTAACTGTGCATTTACCACGCTGCCTTGATTTCCAATGACAGCTCGATTTGCTCCCAAACTTACTGTGCTTATTATGGAAATCATGTAACTGTTACCAGCTTTTGAGATTGAAGAAAATATAATCAAATGAATGGGCACTTGGAAGATTCAGGCATATCCATGACAAATTTATTGCAGATGACTTCTCTTGTGAAGTGGTTCAGCAGACAAGCCAAAGTTACCTTTGTCTGGAAGCCATTTATGGAAAGCACCTCAGACATACACCTTGGACATACTACAAAGGGAAACTAATGATATCTGAGACTAAAACCAAAGTAAAATATATCTTAATTTTTCTTCATCTGTAACCTTAACTTTAACCTCTTAAATCTCTCCTAAGGAAATGTGGCACTGCTCTTCTTTTTCCAGGCTTTATAATTAACTCCCCTACAAAGTTTACAAAGAAATTCTCTACAATGTTCAAAAACACAAACAAGTTTAAAAATCTTACAGGATCCTGTAAAATATTACTGGGTATAATTCCAGTTCCTGAAATACACAGAGATTATTTTTTGGGAGTTGTTACCACTTCATATACATTTATCTGCAACCTCTATGGAGATTTTTTTTACTTGGGTTGGTGGAGTTTATGCAAAATACTGCTGACAGATAATTTAACATATTTTCTAGAAGAAAGGGCTGCTCTAAACCTAGCATTTAATAAATTAAAAGACAATTTAGATCCAAAATAACATCAAAAAATAAATCAGATAATTCCATCTACAAGGTTGCAAAGGCAAGGATTTTACAATGGACAAACTTTGTGTTTCTAAATACAGTACCCCAAAATACAAACATGGAATCATAGAATGACAGAATCATTTAGGTTTGTAAGAGACCTCTAAGATCATCAAGTCCAACCATTAACCTAGCATTGCCAAGTCTACCACTAAACCATGTCCCTAAGCATACTGCACATGGGACCTGACCATGTGCTATAAATCTCTGATCAATCAGCTGGCAGTTCGGAAACACTTCTGTACTGCTGTAACCAGCAGGTGATGTGATGCTAGTTGTCCGTAAAAAGCAGAAGAGCATATTTCCTCAGCAGATGTGCTGGGGATAAACAGGGACCTCTTCACTCCTAGCTTCACCATTTTCTTTCTGCAGAGCATTTGAGCCTGGGTAAGTGACATGGGCACAACCACAGAGATAGGTCAGGAAAGGATGTGTAAGGTGAAACTATACCAAGCAGTAAAGCTGTACAGACGTCTCCCTGCAGTATGTAGTGGTAGTTGTAACAGTCATAAATATCTAAACTTACAGGCATGCCAAGTACAGACAGCACAAGCCACAGTTGGTTGCTCACAGGCACCTTTTATGTATGTGTGGAATCCACGTGAGTCTTGCAGTCAATAAGCTCTTTTCGGAGGGAGATGCATTTTCATATTTGTTCCAAAATCTCTGTATGTTTTGGGGAAGTGTTTTAGAAAAAAAAATAAAAATCTGGTTTGGTAACAAGCTCATAGATCCCGTTTTCTCCCCTCCTGTAAATTGTTTAAGCTGGAGTCACATGTGGACCAGCAGATACGAGCAGGCATTTTTACTGTCAAGTATATAGTTGTCGTGTCATAAAGCAGCCAAAGCATTCTCTAAGTAGATATTCCAGTGGCCTACGTTCAAATCTACCCGCCCCCCCTTAAAAACTTGCCGGAAAAAGGAGAGACGACTTGTGTGGGAAGGTCTCAATCCCCATAAAACTCCCAGGTGTAGTAGGATTGGGAAGTCTCATTGTATTTACAAGCAATGGGTTGAGTTGGTTGAAATTGTGGGGTTATGAATGTGGCCGCTGAAAATCACTCCTGGATTTTGCCACTGCTTTTGTTGCAAGAGAAGCTTTTGTAAGAGACATTTGAAAAGCGGAGGTGCTTTTCAAAACCAATTTCTTATCAATTTTGTGAAAAACAAATGCTACTACGTTCAGCACCCTAGACTACCTTTACATCACATTCAACTTTCTCCATTACACTTTTTTGCTTCGTGCGAGCTGCTAAGAAATCCAGTGTTGGGATTTCAGCCTGAAAATGTGTTGTTGTTTGGGGTTTAAAAAAAAAAAAAAAAGAAGCAAACAAACTTTCTTTTGTTAAAATATATCTGAATTATATTAATGAACCAAACTTTGTCATTGGTTATTTTTAAAAAAACTTACACCTTGGCCAAGGATGACATTTACAAGAGATTTCATAGCATTTTCCAATTTTCACTGATAGCTGGTTTTCCTTTTTTCTGAACTGTTTAACTCAGGCAGCATATCTTTCGTACTTTCACCAAATTTCCATCATACCCTTCTATCTGAGCAACCATACTAGGAATAAGTAACAGATCTGTTCAGAACTCTGGACAGGTGTGAATTTTTGTGCCTGTTTCTCTGCTGAGGAAAATTTAACATACAGCCCAGAGAAGTCTCTCTTGGATCTAACTGTGAGTGAGCCAAGCAGTACTGAAGAACAGTGTTACTACCTATTTGGAAAAACATCTAATTGAAGCTGAAGACTTATTTATAGTTGAGATATAGTGCAAACATGAAATATTTCAAGTTTCCCCCAGAAAGACTTCTTTTATGAAGATTTAAATCTATATCACGCATGGGAATTTACACAAAGATAGCCAACTGGAAGCACTGAAGAAGTAAATTATTTCATCCAAGAAGGAAAAATTACAGGGACACAATTCTCTAAATGCCAAAATTATTACAATATGCTAAACAAATATCTTTGCATTTGTATTAAATATATATACATTGATATGCTCTGAATTAATGGTCAATTTAACATGCATGCTAAATTTTACGCAAAACAAGATTCTTAATTCACTTGGGTTAATAAACATAAAATTCTGATAATTACAGATACAATAATGTCATATGAGCACTTTAAACATATGCTGTGGGAATTAAATCCTGGCTATTCCTGCCCACTGAGGACCAGTTTTTAATCTTCGATGCATGATATGTAGTAATGGATTTTACGAGTTGACTTTTTTAAATTTGATGATCAGGTTAATGAAATTTATAATGATATTTTTCACACCAAGTTCAAAATAGTAGTTAACTCCTTGGCAGAGGAATTCATATTGGACATGTAATGGATGTACCAGCAACTGCTGGTGTGAAAGGATTAATCATCATTTTAGACTTTTATTAAATTAGATAAAACGGGATAGGCATGAATCAGAATATATAACAATTAATCACTGGACTTTATTGAGTCTTTTAAAAATCTTATTTGCTCCTGAGTTGATAACTAATCTAGGCCATTCTGTACCAGTTTGACAAACTCTCCAGATAATGATTGTGACTAGAACATTAATAACATCATCATTGTACAACAAAGTATTTATTCTCTATGCAAATAGTTTTTTTGGAGGATTTTTGGAAGCTAAAGCAAACACCCCTGTCTTGGTCCAAGACCTTACACTTCAACTCCTTCTTTCCTATTTAAAACTTTCCCTTTTATATATTACTTTTTAAAAAATTTAGGTAATGGATACATTAATCCAGCTGATCAAAGTTTTTAGTCAAACTAGCAATTTAATGTAAATTGTTACAGATATACACACTGGAATTGCTAGCAAATAAAAATTACTAAACTTTTGAAGTTTATTTATTGATCACTGAGAAGCACCCCAGTTAAATTACCATAAACCTCAACATCGCAACAACTACTAATCCAGCTAATAGGAATTAAGGGACATGGAAGATACATAATAAGCAACTGGGGGACACGGAATTTATCCCATGAGTGTAGTAAAGAGCTCATAATTTAAGAGTGCCAAAACCCAAGTGCATCATGAAGGCCTTTCCTCACAAGTGACATTAATTGCATATCCCACAGATGCTTATTACATATTCTATTTATACCTCCAAGAAGAAAAATATTCGTTTAAAGTTTAAAGGTTTAGTATTGCTTAAACACAATGTAACACAGCTGTCTCATGATGTCACAGGGAATATCAAAGACTGCAGCACAGAGTCATAATGTGAAAAGTAGTTTAGACAGAAGATAAATCAGAAGATGTATTTCAGTTGGAAATTCCCAGAGCTCAGATGTACAGTATAGCAGGATGTATTACTAAGTACTTTGGATATGTGATTACACTATAAAAAAGGTTTTTCTGATTACAGTTATTGAAATAAGAAAATGGAAAAATAAATGTTTCAATTCTTTTACATAATTTTTCAATATATGTAACATTTCACACCGCTAATATAATATATGGAACTGCTAAGATCACAGATGTTATCTTTTCTACTGTTCGGTCTACACAAATATAAATTTGACATCATTAATGTTTCTAGGTATAAAGTAGATATATTGCAATGTTGCAAACTCTGCAAATTATTTATTTTCTTCTATTGTCTGATGCCTTTTGTGATTTCACTCACAGGTAAGTAACACAATGGGCAAAAGTGTTTCAGTCGAGTTGTCCTATATACTTCCACTTCACTGCATGTGCGTTATAATGAAATTGACACCTGATATTGCATGTCATACCCACTTGGTTAGGGGAAATGGAATAAACCAGAAGGCCTCAGCTTAAAATCTAACAGCTCACACAGTGTTTACTGATGTAAGTTGTAAAAAGCTAAGGACTGTGTTTATATGTTGTCTGAAATTTTGATTTAAGCACTGTAAAAATATTTAATAATATACAGCATATTAAACTGGTAGCATTATTGTTAGGAGTAACAGTAAGCAGAAGCAGGGTGGGATTTCATTGTATAATATAATATATGACATCATATTCTATTCTATTCTATTATGAACTTAAAGGATAGCAAATATGAAAATAAATCTATTCCTTTCTTTCAGTAGCAAGAACAAGAATTATCTTGCTCGTGTGGCGTTCAAAGATCACTGTATTGGACACTTCAGATTTCAAGAATAAAAATATTTATACAAAGCTAATGAAAGCATTCTAACATGGTCCCAGTTTCATAAAAGGTAATGAGAAGTAAATAAAAACAGATAAATAAAAATTATAGATGCCAATGTAAGGCCTATGAAAAGAAATGGTCTCTTGTGCACTTCCCAAGCTGATGCTGCTAATTTCCTGGTATTATACTGGGTGATGCTGTTTGCTTCTCTGAAATCTGGGAAGAATTAGCCTACTGTCGTCAATACATGTCAATAGATTCAATACTGAATAACAAGGCCTAGGTGTGTCCACTGCCTTCTTTCCTTATAAATAGCGTTCTCTGGAAATTTGAGGAAGTTAGCAGCAGCAGTCAATATAAAGCTGCAAACAGCATGTTAAGAGTGTTTTCAGAGAAATAAAATAGAAAAGCAACACCACTGACTTTTAGTAAAAATTCAAGTGTGATTCATTCATTGATTTCAAAATGTGTTTGAAATCAGCTCCTACTCTTGCCTGTTTTTGTTATTTTTCACTAAGACATTCTATTTTGCAGTGTTGTGCACAGATTTTCTCTTCCTGCCATAAATTATGGAGCCTTCAAGCTAAGTTATATAACTTAACCCTTTAGGGCCTCACGCTATCACAGTCAGTATGTGGTGTGATGAAATATTCTGATTATTTTTACAGTGTTAGTTTGCCAACATAACACTATTTTTAGAAAGGTTTATCAAACATTATTTTTCACTCTCTACCTAAAGACTGTGAATTCTTACAACATGCAAAAGTTACACAAAATTGTGCAAGCTAATTAACAGCACTGCTCCAGAAAAACCTATTCCTGTGATCTGCGTTACTGGATTTTATTCTTTGGATATGGCTGGTCTGCTTTAATATTTCATAGGATACTTTTAAAAATTCTTGCTCAAAAACACATTGGAGCCAGAAAAGATGCTCAAGGCATGCAGTTACTTGGAGCAATTATTTTATTTTTTATTGCTGAAACTTCCTCAACTAATGTGTATGTTGGAAAGAGGTTCACAAGGTCATGGAGAACTATTATTGAGCTTGCCCTTTTTAGAAGTTAGGACAGTTAGTGGTGTTTTTTTCAGAGCAGGACCTTTCTATATTGCATACACTTCCAACACGGATCTATATTTATCCAACTCTACAACTCCCAGTAAAACAACTATGTTAGAGAAGACTCAAAATATATAAACCATGTTATATAGGTTGTCTGTAGAATCCCCTCCCCCCATTTTTAAAAATCAAATCCCTCACCTCAGTCTGTAATATTTAGTTAGACTGGAGAGAGAGAGAAGAAGAGAGAACACTGTCTATAGAGATAGAAATCACTGTCCAAGAAGCGTTCTCAGTATCTCAAGCAGAAACAAGAGGCATACTGACTTGTATACCTGGCAAACTACTATTTCTGTGAGGACAAATAGCAGAAAGGAAACCTTCTTCTTAATGCTGACCTTGCACAGATTTATTTATTTTTCCCCTGCAGGTTATCTGCATTCCACTGGGCAATCAGTCTTCTAGAGAAAATGCAGACTAGCTATTATCCAGAAAATTACTATTTCATTAATTTTTGACAACATTTTAATTGGGAATGAATTGTGCTTTCAGAATATAATTTTCTTCTAAAACTAAGGCATCAGATGAAAATGACCCAGAAGATCTTGACTACTAACATGTCCTCCCAGGCCAGGGGAGACAGCGTGAAGACCATGCTATCCCTGAAGTTGACATCCTGCTTCCTAAGGGATGTCAACTCTTGTTTTTTTTTGCAAATGGAATTCCCTGTCATTCCCCTCCCCAGTCTTCCATGAAAATTCAAAATGGCTTAGTTTGTTCTGACATGGAAGAACAACAAAATATTAAAAATGTTGACTTTTTTAATGAAATCTAACTCCTGTGCTTCCAACAGGTCTTGGTTGTGCATTTAAGTATTTCATGCTCAGTTGTTGAAAGATCTTGATTAAAATTCCTCTTATCTGCACCAACCAGTTGATCCCAGCTGTGCTTAAAAGAACACAGTATAATTTTTAGTTCTACAATTTAGTCACCATATTGTGTTTAGGATGTCTTGCCATTACTCTTGCTGAAGCTTTTCTCTGTATTCTAGTAGAAGCTCCTCTTTGTGCAGCTATTTTTTATGTGCACTGGGACAAGCATAAGAACCAAAAGATTTTCAGAGTGACCTTCTAGCCATATTAGTCTTTAGTTTATCAGGACTCTTGGGCATTAGCCTTTATTTTAAGGACTGATGACAGGATGATCTTCCCCTCTGGTACAGTGCACATGATTCTATTCATTACTTTATTATCAGCTCTAATAGTATGTCTTCTCAAAAAAATAAAGGGTGTGCTAGTAACATATGTATGCATGCCTATACTGACTTGAATCAGACTGGGTAAAAATAAGTAGTGAGGCTGAAGCACTGGTTGACGAAACCATGAATTATCCACAGACTGGATTCTATGGGAAATGCGTTGGTTGCTAGCAAACGCTTAAGTTCAAACTGCGGTATTTTCCCTACTAACATTAGATTAACTTGGACATGTTAGCACAATATAATTTTTTTAGGCATATGCTGAAGTAATTGTTTCCTGTAACAGATACTTAACCTATGTTCTGCTACTTTTTCTGTACCCATTTGTAACACCAGTTTTCTAAACTAAGATTTTGTGTCCTTGAAAGAAACAAAATGATGCACTAAATTAAACTCCAATGGTTAGCTGAAGAGCTGGTGTGATTAAGTACAGGGAAAGCAAAGAGAAGTCCGTACATGATATATGGCACCTTAAATTCCTTGCTAGAGTAGAACTTCTCTGTTCATTGTTCAGCTTTTGTAGCTATTAACTAAAAAAAAGACAGACTTTCAAACACCTGTATTTATTCCTACTGAATTCATCACAGGTTTCAGAATATATTTATTCTATTTCAAAGCCACTGGTATCTAAGCCTACTTATATTTAATGAAACCAGATTTTTTTTAAGGGTGTGTGACAAAAGTAAAAATGGAGCTTTCTTGTTTGTGTCCTTCCCACATAAAGGTAATTCCCCATGCTTCATATGGGAAGCACATCACCTGCATCAAGGAACAACATAATGACAAATCTGCATTCCATTCTCACAGCCATCCAGTACTACTCATTATCTTCTCAGCACACAAGTACGTGGCAGGAGAGTAAAACTCAGATGAACACTTCTGACACCTCAGCCAATCCTTCATTCTGTTTATAGTGGGCTTTCACATTATGTATATGTTCAAATCTCAAGTCTATAGTAAGTCTAAAATACTGTTTATGAGAGTGGAGAAAAAGGATGTGATTGAGAAGTTCATCATACTGCAATTTTCAATATAATGTACAATAAGAATGGAAAAGGCAAGTGGCAAACAATAATAATAATAAAAATTCAATCAACAACCAGAAAGCTTTCTGGAGGAACTCAACAATAAGCAACAGCTAGCTACCACGTAAGAAAACAAAAGGTGGGTACCTCATTTTAAAATAGAAGAAAAGCACCTTTAGAGGTAAGAAGCATTTGCTTGCTTCCTCAAAGTGAGATATCTACCCTGATGCTTCAAGAATTGTCCACATTTACTTGCACAGGACGATCCCTTTGAGTCAGTAAACCATGGCAACACAACACATACATCAACAATAGTTGAGGCAACTCCTCTCTCCATCAAAATATATTGTAGCTTTCTAAATTAGATTCAGAATTGTTTTCGGCTGTCACTTTGCTTTCAACTTCCAGTTTTCTTCTTATAGTACATATTTCACTATACAAGACAAAATTGATAAAGTCTTCCGATGTCTGACTCAGTTCCCAAAAACTTTATCCAAAACAGCCTGTATCTCCTTTTCATCTGTGGGAGTAACAGAGGATTGTAACCTCTCTTAGAAAAGCCTGTGTATCTGGCATTACATCCTTACAAGTATTCTAATGATAGACAGGCTAGGACTTACATAGCGTTAAATTCTTTTTTGTATGTAATGCTTTGTTTAAGTCAAACAGAAAATAAATTCATGATGACTTACTATTTGCTTAGTCTTAGCCACTGATAGATACTAAAATATTTATTTATTTAAATAGCAAAGCCAGATTTTGGTGGTTCCCCTACTATATGCACAATAGATCGAAGTTGCTTGCACTGTAATTGTTGTCCAATTAAGTGATGCCATTGGGTTAAAAATTTGAGAGAAACTGTAATTAGTTTGGAACATACTGTCTATTGTTTCTCTCTCTCTCTCTCTCCCTTCTTTTTTTTTTTTTTTTTTTTTTTTCAAGACTGATAATCTAACTGATCTACTTTTTCTGGTGATCATGAAGATTTCTCCTTATTCTGATGATTGGTGAGAAGTTTTTTTTTTCTGGATACAATGTGTATGATTTATGTTCCTTTACTGCATTGGTAAAATCCTTAAAATTCTCCCTCCAGAGACCAATATGGTTACAGAAAAGAATACTGCCTGGTGCCATAATGGCATGGGAGAGAAACTAAAACAGGTGGGCGCCCCACAGCAGTGCTCATAGCAAAGCAACTAAGAATAGTAATAGAGGAGCAGCACATCTGCTGTTGACTTTGCTGTAACATAACCTTTCTAATGTTAGCTTCAAATGTACCTTGTGACTTGGTTTGTATCCTTCTCTTCATTTTTTCCCCCTTTTGTTCCTGAAGTATAATTGTGGTACCAGCCTAAAGGGCTGAATCTGAATCTCCAAGCGCAGCACCCAGTATGTCTATCAGATCATCAGAAAGCAGAGTGGCAGTGGGAGGCAAAGTCACTGGCTTTGAATGTTCTAAGAAGGCCTTTTTTGTACAGAGATTAAGCGATCATGAAATATTTACGCTCACTTCTGCAAGTGCTTTATTGTCTGTTGGATATGTACTTAGGAAGAATATGCTTAACCAATATAATATCAGCATATAATCTGCCATCAGCCTTATGATGCAGAAGGTAGTGAGTTTATGACACCAGTTAATTTTTGTTCTAAAATAAAGCTTTTTATACTTATGCCTTGTCATTAGCATTGTGTGCATTATTTCTTTACAACCACATCATATTTACATGATCCGGCTGTACTTATTGCATGCAGTTCTGTGAGAATTTCATTTGATGTAATATGAATATAATCCACTTGGAAACCCTCAGTACATAAAATAAAGCAGTTATAATGATATTATGAGGGACTCTCCCAATTGATTAAACTTTTAAGTAAAATCTAACATAAATCCTCTACTAAAAATTACTATAAGTGGAAGAAAATGTCCTAAAATACAAGATATATGAAGACTTTATTCAACCCTTGTCCTGTTTCAAGCTGGGAACACAACCTGCTTAATTTGTCACTGCAACCAGTGGCCACTGCAGAAACTGCAGAATGGTTTTGCAATAATTATTTTGTACTTTGACATGAATTAGATATAAGGGTCAAAGAAATTAACACTAGAATACCATTTAATTTAACACATTAATCTTTTTTAACTCATCTGATTTTATAATTAAACTGAATATTCAATCTGTCAACCCTTCAGAGTATCTAATCTTTTGTGCAATTTTAGCATTTTTTGTTTTTATTTAGGGAGAAGTTTATTATCAGGAAGCATGTCACTGAGCTGTTAATGTAATCAATTCAATTTTACTTTCAAACCATTCTTGTACTTTACTTTACAAAGTAGAAAATTAGATATGATTAGATAATTATTATAGTTTGGTTAGACTGCGTGCAATTTGCAGTGCTACCAGGAACATTAAACAATGTTATTCTGCAAAACACTATCTTAGGGTCTAAAAACAAACCAGAGACATGGCAAATAAAGAAGGCTAAAGAATGGTACAACAAAAGCCTTTATCTCCATATTGCTGGTTCCATTTTGGCCGATATTATTAGCAGCTGAAAAAATATCACTGGGATATGCAGTGGCTGACTGAAAGTGAATGAATCTGGGATCTCACAAAATTTCCAGTTGCAAAAATTCTAGTGTTAAGGCTACTGCATGTAACAAGAATTTGCATCACCAGAGAACATGGCATAGCCAGGACACTAGTATACCTTAGTAGACCTAACTGGGGTTCTCTTTTTGCTCAGCAAGGAAATGAGATAAGCCAGGTAATGTGGAGCCTGCTGCATTCTAAAAGATAAAGCGACCCACTCCCTGAGCTATAACTTCACAAAACAGAAAGTACCAGAGAAAATAAGTTTTCTTTTAAATCACAGATGACACCACAGGTTACAGAGGAATAACATCTGATAAACACCACAATGAGTATACTTTTCCACAAAAATGGTGTAACTCTTTTGCACCACTGGACAGCAATGACATTTCATGAGTCATACCACAAGTATGGAAATACCTGTTAAAGTTGCTCTTGTAAGCCTGTAAACATAATTTCGTGAAAATTTTGTGACCATTTCTGAACATGGAATTGTACAATAAACTAGGGTATCTGATGTCCCAGTCTACTGTTTGAGAAAAAAATGACTACTTGTAAAGATTAAAGGTTGAAATCAACAGTATGAAAATACAAAGAGTAAAAAAGAATTGTTTCTATTTTTCCACAAAAGGTTATAAACAGATGTAAAGTATAAAATACTACATTTTTAATTAAGTAGACTGCATAAATTGCTCGGGCTAGGGAAGACTACCAGTACATAGAAGTCTTTTGTGTTGGTACCTCTCTCCAGCAGCTCCGTAATATCTTTTGAGGGAAGTTCGTACTCTTCCTTCTACCATGTGTGTATTTTTTGAGTGATATGAATCACTCAAATGGTTCACATACAAATTTTTACTGATGCCAGTTTCAACAAACTTCAAGAAAGCAATCTATTTCAACAAAAACATACATAAATTCTGCATTTGGTTTACACCGAGCGATTATTAATAATCTATTATGTTTAAGAAATGCTGTTTCTAGTTCAAGAAATATTAAATACAGGAAAAGATCCAGCATCTGAGTCTGTCAAGCTGGTTCACTAATGGAAGTTGTTATTCTGAAGAATTCAGACATCATTGAAGGTGAGAATAATGCAACAGTCACGTTCCTTTCTCCTTCTTTTTCTCCTGTTCTCTATATTAAATCAGAAGTCAGAGAAGGATATGACCTCACTTGCAGCCTACTTTTGCCAATGCAGACTTGTTCTTTATAATAATATCCACTTCTGAGAGTCTGTCTTTAAAATATTCTGATGGTTTTTCCTTTTTTAATTTTGATATATCACTTCACAGTCTAACAGCTCCCTGTTAGTAAGGTTTTCCTGATAGTCAGCCTGAAGATCTCTCTCATAATTCATTCCTTTAACTGTAAATTTCTTTATTCAGATTCAATTCTATTTATGCCACACCAGACTGCACTGTTCCTCAGCTATTATAATGTCATGTTTTGAGCTAAAGTCTAATTTTTTTTTTCTTTCAATTATTTCTCTTACTGAAAGGCAAAATCTTAAACTGAAGTGAATACCTATAATACAAATTACTTTTGCCCCAGAACATGTTTGCAAATCTCTGAGGTTTATCTTATTTTCTGTATGTTTTCGTAAGTCTTCAGAAAAAAGAAGCACTGTCTTTTTGTTTTCCTTGGCATTTACTCCACCTACCTGTTCATTGCCACTCCTGAAATTTATTAGCAATGCCTGCTTTCTCTTTCTCTTCTATTAAGAAAACTCACAACTCTACATTATGCAAAAAAAAAATATACTGTAAAATAAGACAATTTGTCCTCTTCATACTTTAATACTTTGAGTTTCCTTAGTTCATTCTTCCCCTGCCTGTAGACCATTCCTATCAAAACTATTGAAGAATTATGTTTCTCTTCCTATGCTCCTTTTAAGCTTGGGACTACTACTTAGTCTCAGTTTGACTGTTTTCTTGAGGGCGGTACTATTTCTCAGCATTTTTCCAGTTTACAGTAACATCAAATTAGACTTTACTTGCAAGTATTGCAGTTATGGACTGACATTTACACAGTCTCATTTTCCCTTCCTTTTCACATTTTCAATTGAGTTGTTAAATATAATTCACAATTACATATGGCAATTCAAACCTACAAATGAAACTTTTTTTTTTGTGATTTAAAGCAAAGTCAATGTTAATTTTAAATCTCTGCAAAAAGTTAGAAAAAGTACAAGTCTCATTTTTCTGTCACTGAAGCTGTAAATACAGCTTGCTCCTTAAGGAATGATCAAAATGAATCAACTGTCTAGAATTCCAGACTATGAAGGCAAAATTATTTCTCAAAATCATTGGCAATTCACAATTCCTTATGATTCTTACAATTTGCATGGTCTGTATTGACCCAAATTGAGTATAGCTGCCATAAATAGTTTGCACACAATGCTGTGAAAACATTTGTGGACAAAGAGACCTCCAAAGCTGCACCTGATCTAAAAAGCCCCCACAGCATGGGGTCACACAATACAAAGCTACCTGAATGGATGTGAGTCACTTTAATAGAACAAGGGCTACCTGAGTAGTGGAGTCATCCACATACAGAAACTTTATCATCACCATACCATAGATTTAAACATGCCCCACTACACCTACATTCCCAGGTGTACCCCACCCTGTGTGGTTTCATTTGCTGTCAGTATGATGCACTAATGCTGTCAGTAGAGTAAAGTCTAAGAGAAAAAAAAAAAAAAGTACTTATTTTTCCTGCCATTCCTCTAATCTTAAATTTCAGGACTAAAATGTCCTCAAACAATGAAATAGATCTAGAAGGAATTGAATTAAATAACGTACTGTAAACACTTACAGTCCATAAATCTGTGGAGCAATTTCCAGTCGGTTCAGATGCATGTACAGCTCAATATCATGTTTCTTCAGCAGCTGATCCTGAATTTGGTTTACTTTAGTTACAATAGCAATAGATGGGCCTAAGTCCTGCGGCCTTGCAAATGGCATAGGTGTAATCATCACATCTTTCTCCTGCAGACACAGAAAAGAGGAAAAAAAAAACACAACATCCTTTATTATTTAATTACGTGAAAGAAATTTCTTGTCTTACTACCACTGGCTATCGAATAAACCCAAAACCACGCCTGTTTCTTTTCCAGCAAAAGAGTATTGTCAAGTATCCACTTCTGGGGCATCTGTTGTGGGTTCCCCTTCCTGGGTGTTCCACTGTTTACTCCCTCCTTCTCCAAGTCCGATTTATGTACCTGCTTTACTTTTCACACTTTGACGAAGTGTTGACAGCTTTATTTTAGCTTTAACATCAGCAGTACTTGTCAGTCCAGAGAAATGCATATGAATGGTAGCACTGGAGAGAACATATGCCCTTAGAGGACAATAAATTGCATACCAAATAACTAGTTCTTGAACAACCCTTCCTAAGCAGGCTTCTCTTGCTTGGAAAATCAAGTGGCTCAAAATCTACAAAACTTTAATAAAGCATCAGAAAACCTTTAGAACCAAAAAGAAATAGAAGAGTGTGATGAACCTCAGGACTAGGATGCAGCTGTCTGGACTGGAAGGTTGTGCTAACTATGTTGTGATCTGTAACATGACACACAGAGGAGAAAACAGAGGAAGAAAAGTACTGTATTAGCATACTTGAATGTGATATGACTTTAAATTTGTTCTTTTTGCAAAAAAAAAAAAAAAGTGAACTGTTATTGAAAAGGAGTAGAATGCTAGAGAGAAATGCAGCAAATAATTAACTCTACTGAACAGGAAACTTATAAAAATGAGGGTGAGGAATAAAAGAGAACAAATCAGACCTAACAAGAGAAAGGCAGAGGAAAGGCAATTGGAGAATTAACCTGTCCAGAACAATGCTGAAGTTACAGAAGAGGAAAAATTGAAACAGTTTGAAGAGAAATTTTGCAAAGGCTTTGTTTCAATTTGTCACCTTCACTCTCAGATCTGAAAGCTTCACTTTAAAAAAATAGTTATTATTTTTCTATATCGTTGCTCAGGATATTGATTGAGAAGAATTATTAAGGTCAAAGGGTTAATACTTTCAGATGACTTTATTACTGCTAAAATTGTTGAAAGACATTCACTTGGGTCAATTCAGTGAAGAGCGTATTATTTCCAACACTCAATAACAAAGAAAGTATTTTTTGTTGTACAAACTATTCCCAATGTTGTTTCCTGTAGTTATAGACCCTCTTCAGTCCCATTCTCTATCAGCATTCTAAGAGGAAGAGATGCAACCATATTTAACAATTATTTCTAACACTGTTTAATATTCAAAAGGGCAGTGAACATTTAGTAATTTCTACCCAAATTCAATAAAAATATTTTTTTGTTAATCTCTTCTGTTTGAAATATTTTTTCTTAATTATTCCATTTCTGCACTGCAAAAAATACTGCATGGTGCTGAGCAGTGATTTCAGGTAAAATATTTTTATTTAAGGATCTGATAAATTATATCTTGAAATCTGTGTAATTGTTGCTTTGCTATGGCAACTTCAGCAAAGGGACAGATCTGTCTATTACAGTACAGTGGTTTTGCCATGCTGCTGTGGTAGCGGAAGATATTCAATTCAGATGCCCTAGCAAATCACTTGACCAAAATTCCCTCACAGACTGTCAAATAAATGTCACTGAAATGGCATTGTTTCATTCAACAACAACAACAACAAAACAAAACAAAAAACAAAAACAAAACACTCTTCTGTTCTGCCAAACAAATTTAAAATAAAACACCTAGCATCTTAGGGGCTATGGTAACTCCCTATTACTTAAATACTGCAATTCTTTATAGATGCACTTGAGAAAGGATATTTCTCCTCTTTTTTTTTTTTTTTTAAATTTACTTTTAAATTAAGTAAACAGTTGTTTTTCAGTTGTTAATTACAAGCAGAGAAGAATATACAGACTGAACAGTTCTATGATGGAAAGCACGATAATAGCTATGTAGAACATGTGAATCATGGGTTGTATGTAAAGAAACCATATTTGAATAAGCATTTGAAGAAATATTGAACGAATGACCTTCATGAAAGAGCCACTTCAAATAAAACAGATTCATCAAATTTAGCATATAAGGCAAAAAACACGCAGAGAAAGAAAATACAAGTGAACTGTGGTATTAATTAAACCAAATGCATCTGTGAGTCTGAAAAGAGTATTTCTATTCCCTTTTCTAAGAAGAGAGAAAAGTAAGAGTGTTGACTCTCATGCAAGATCATCAGAAACTAGTGGTACTAGCCACTAAGAGGAAGGGCTCACCAGAGCAAATGGAGATAAACCATTTCTGGCTTAGAGATAGTTAACAAGCTGCAGAAACTTGAATTTCCTGCAACATTGACAAATAATTTAGGTGTCCCATACCTCCTTGTTCACCCCCAAAATGTAAAGAATAAATGCTCCAGATAATTTGAAGCAAAAACACTTGGATTTTCTGTCAGATTTGAAAGAGGAAATAAAATAAGTTTTTTTTTTTTTTTTTTTTTTTTTTGTCTTTTTGCTATATCCAGAGTGTATTATTTAGATAATTACTAATCCCAGTGCATTTGAATACGTCTCCTGGTTTTTGAATTAGAGAGCGGGGGCATAGTCTGAGGTTGCTTGCCTTTCTTCATGTACATAGCAAACAGTTAACAGTGAAGGGACAAAAATGTACTGCCCTCCTTTTATGCAGTACTTCTGCAACTGTTCTTCACTTGAACTTGCAAATAATTTATCTGTCCTGCTCCTTTCACCGTCAGACAGGACAACAACAGTGAGGCAGCATGGCATAATATCTTATGTTTAAAACTGAAGGGCCAGCAATGCTCTCCTTTCTAATGAAGAAATGTGGGATTCTGCATCCTCTGAACACAGCCAGAAGTGATCTGAACTGATAACTGAAATACCTTCAGTTATTTGGAGGCTGAAGTGATCTGAACACTCGTGTAAGCAGAGGAGAAAGGCAGATAATAGTTTGTGTTAGCAGCAAGCTGGGTAGCTGAGGGTAGAGACTGTGGTAAGGCTGATGGGCAGCAGGCACAAAGTTCTGTGAAACCTTCTGCAGTAAATGCCAATTACATAATTGCATGATGATGATCAAGGCCAAATGCAAGATCCTGTATCTGGGCCAGGGCAATTCCACACACAAATACAGCCTAGGCAGAGAATGGATGGAGAGCAATCCTGAGGAGAAGGACTTGGAGGTTCTGGTGGATGAAAAGATCGACATGAGCTGGAAAGGTGTGCTTGCAGCCCAGAAAGCCAACCATATCCTGGGCTGTGTTAAAAGAAGTGTGGCCAGCAGGGCAAGGGAAGTGGTTGTTCCCCTTTACTCTACTCTTATGAGACCCCACCTGGAGCGCTGTGTTCAGCTCTGGGGTCTGCAGCACAAGAAGGACATGGACCTGTTGGGAGTGGGTCCAGAGGAGAGCCATGAAGATGATCAAAGGGCTGGAGCACCTCTCCTGTGAAGACAGGCTGAGGGACTTGGGGTTGTTCAGCATGGAGAAAAGAAGGCTCCGGGAAGACCTTATAGTGGCCTTCCACTACCTACATGGGGCCTACAGGAAAGCTGGGGAGTCACATATAGGCATAGGACAAGAGGTAATGGCTTTAAACTAAAAAAAAAAAAAAAAAAAAAAAAAAAAAAAGCAGGATTTACATTAGTTATAAGGAGGAAATGAGGAAATTCTTTACTATGAGGGTGGTGAGGCACTGGACAGGTTGCCCAGAGAAGCTGTGGATGCCCCATTCCAGGAGGTGTTCAAGGCCAGGCTAGATGGGGCTTTGAGCAATCTGGTCTGGTGGGAGGCGTCCCTGCCCATGCCAGGAGGCTGGAACTAGGTGGTCTTTAAGGTCTTTTCCAACCTGAACCATTCTGATTCTATGATGGACAGCTTATGTCATCTTTCGAATAACACACCTGTAAGAAATTAGCCAGCATGGGAAGTGAGTAAAGGTCCACAGCCAATTTGAGAGCCCATGGGAAGTAGGTAGGGACAGAAAAAAATCCTTATTCCACACTTAAATGCTCTCTATATTCATCATTTGAAGTAATCTGTTAGAAACAAGTTACTGAATTATTTTCTGCTTCTCTGTTGTATGGCTATTTCTTATTATTGTTTCATACCCATTTCAATGTTTTCTTGGTCACATGCGGAGAAAAAAGGAAGGAATCCACTAAGTATGTCTAATCTCCTGCAAATAAAGCACTCTTAAGTTATAATAACATTGCCTTAATGTTAAATGCCAGTCTACAGTAACCTTTTGCATAAACTTGCCCATTTGAAACTAATCATAAAAACCTGTTACTGTATGAATTCACAGTCTGTGCATGTTCCATCAGTTGGCACACATCTGCAATGTGTACATTGTTCAGGTTTATTCTAGTTGAGTGTAACTTCAGCTTGACCATGCATAAGTCTGATGACTCAAGAGACCTGTATTTTTAAAATTTTCTTGATTATAGGTGTAAGACCTTATATAGAAATCTCAGCATTAGAATCTTTCAACCTATTTGAGCTTGTAAAATGACAAGACTCTGTAGTCACCCAGGTTAGTCTTTATACCATTAGTTGTGTGTGGGTTTATAGCCATCTTTACAAAATTAAAAGACAAAGTCTTACCCACTGGTTTAAGCGTCAAAAGATTCTGATTATCAAAACCAACACATGCCTCATGATTTGGTGCACACCATGAAGAAGTTTGGTGAATGACTAGAGAGCATATGATCTGTCTGCTGTCTCTTCTCAAGCACTTTGGTTGAGAAAATGACGATATATTTAGCCAGCTGAAATTGCTCCAAAAAATGTCATCGAACTGGTATGAAAGGAAGCCCAAACAGAAAGATGGTCAAATGAACTAATACAACTAAGCTGTCAAAATGTTTAACTATAAATGATTCACAGTGTCTCTGCCTAAAGCACAGAAGTTAAGTAGACAACATGATACTGTGCCCATGCCTATCCTCACTACATGTTGACTTGCCACATGGGATGAAACACCTGTTTTCTTTTTGTGAGTCTTGGCAAACATTTCACGAGTGTATGGGCTTAGCCATCCACTGTTACCATGAAATATAAATGATCAACCCTGAAGGGATGTGGTTTGCAGTAAGAAGAAGAAGTACAGCTCAGAGATTTGCTATACTATTTAAAGGAGAGCACCAGATTCACCTGTAAGAACAATTTAAATATGGATACCAGTAGAACAGAGCTGAAAATTTTAGACCAAGTGTTAGGAACAAAATCACCAAATCCTGCCACACAACATTACTGAACACAACATGAATTGGAATGGCTGGTATTTGATACTAATACAACTTATATATTCATGCATTTAGGAAACAAATGCTACAGCAGTAAAGAAAGGCTAGGACATAGCACAAGTATAAATGTGGACAGATTTCTCTCATTAACCACTAGGGAATGCCGTAGCTGGAGCAGCTCCTCTAATGGCAATTGGGAGTAATGGAACCAACTGTTAGAGGCTATAAAAAGTAACGTATATCAGAGCACATGCTTTCATTGCTTCATTTGTGAAGACTCAGACTTTATTATGTAGCCAACCCTCAAAGTCATGATTGTAAAAGGCACACGCACAAGAAAGGATTATTAAAGATTATACATGTTTGCAAAGAACAAGAACAAACAACCAGATATTAATCCATGTACTGTGCATAGTCAATTTTTTATGCCACGAAAGGACTTGAAAGGGTAATGTAAACTTTCACCTTCTACCCAAGCACTGTAAATCTGTAAGTCGACCTAGTTATTTCCTGGAATAAAAATCAGCCTCAGACTTCACCACCTCTGTCACAGAAATTGGAACAAATATGCCTGAATACACCGAATTCTGAAAAGTTACACTCAAGAGAAACATCTTGCAGCTTTGTTGTTAGAATAAAAGTGACTATGTAATAAGTTCATAAAATTTGTATCTCTTACACTTTATCTGTAGTTACTGAAAACTATGTAAAACTCAAATCTAAATAGTAATTTATAACTGTAGATAGCTCTGGCCAAGATACCAACACTCCATGTCCATAAAATATATACACAGATACATTTAAATTTTTAAATAAAATAGAAGCTTTTATGTGAGACTTGGATGAACAACATTTTTTTTCAACTACAGTCAAAATCACATCTAAAACTAGAACTCCCTAATTACAGTTTGCAAGTATAGGTTTTGGTGCACACATGTGCACCAAAACTGACCAAATTCTTACTAATTTATTTTTGACTCTACTTGCCCTATGGTCTGTGAAAAATGCTGAAATAAATCAAGTTGGAACTTAGTCTGGAGACCAACTCTTTTAGTATATAATACACTGAAAGTCTTGGACACCTGTAATATGTCTGTTTTGCTAGACCCTTCTATGTACACCCCATCACAAAAATTGTTTTTCAGAATTAAAGAAGAAAAGCATAAAAAGGGAAAGAGACAGGAAGAAAGTAGAAAAAAAAAAAAACACAAACAAAAAATCTTGAACGTTAGACTGAAGCAAAACAGACAGAGGGAACTGTTAAATCTGCCATGCATGAAAAATGGTTACAGGCAAGAACTAGCTGGTCCTTGCAAAGAGTCCAGAGAGGGCAAGGAAGAAAATAGTAAAAAAAAAAAGGTTCTGTAAAACTAAACATGGAAAAGGCTTTTCCATACCGTGAACCAAAATGCTAAATACAATGGCATCTGTATAGCTACACTGGTGATTTAAGGGGCACAGGCATTCCTTCAGAATATCCTCAGGCCAAGAAGAAAAGAGGGGAAAAAAAGGATCACCATCAATAAAAAAGAGGTAGCATCAGGAAGAAGTCACAGAAAGATGAACCCTGACATATGATGAGCAACCTATGAACAAAATTTTGGTTTCACATCAAATTGTTTATATTGCAAAAAGTTTAAACCAATTCAAGCCTCAATATATTAATCACTGCCTATATGTATTTATTTAACATGCCATTAAGCGCAAGTTTGGGGCACTTACATGTGTCTATGACAAGCAATCTTTTGACTGCTATACAAGAGTATCTCTCATAAACAGGAGAATAATTTTCTATGTACATGTGGCTTTTGATATCAAAGTGATCTTTCAACAGACAGGAACTGTCAACTGACTTTCCACAAGTGCTTTGACCTAATTCTGAAAAACCTCTAAAGAACTTAATTTTAACTTGGTGGAACCCGCTTTAACCAAATTGTTTAAGAGAACAAACGTTATCATCTTCAAATTACTTCAATCACATTAAAAACCACATTTGCTTAAGAATAGAATAAATGCATTTTAGAGTAATATTTACCTTCTGACTGTCATGTTCAAAAGTTGAAAACCAATGTTCTGCAGTCTTCATAAGACGTGTGAACATTGCACTGAAAGGGGAAAACCCAGAAACTTGGTGTTAAATAATGTATTGCAAATAAGAGTAAATTAAATGTAAAGGAAGTTGTTAAAACTTACTAGGCATCATGTTCCAGATATTCAGGATTCAAAAGGACTTTCATTTCCTCACTGAAAAAATCAACAGTGAACAATCCAAATGTGAATGCTTGTTTTTGGTCAGTGCTCTGCATGTACTATTATGTATTTATAAGCCAACTTTCATATAAAGTGCAAATGAGAAAACTAGCCTTTTTAATTAAAAAGAGCAACTCCATTCAACAAATGAAGTCTTTCCTTTTTATAAAGATCAAAAACAAATTAGCTGCCTTGTCTGCACTACAATGAAGTAACCATCTAATTACTCCAAATAACAAATTACTGAATGTCACAATGTATTATTTGAATATGCTTGATCTACAATAATTGATTGCTGCACAATCTATCACTGTTTGTCCAAAACAACAAGAAAATGGTTACTGGTCAAATATGCAGTATCAAAACATTAATTTATTTTGTTTTAATAGCGTGTATTTTTATTGTACTTTAACAGTAATTAATCAGTGACAGCACCTCTTTTCCATCTACTTTGTTCTTTGGCTCTACTTTT
This sequence comes from Oxyura jamaicensis, assembly GCF_011077185.1. Taxonomy (NCBI): domain Eukaryota; kingdom Metazoa; phylum Chordata; class Aves; order Anseriformes; family Anatidae; genus Oxyura; species Oxyura jamaicensis. The sequence continues at coordinate 37,641,188 of NC_048894.1, forward strand.
TAGTGGCACAGGAACAGAATGCTGTGTGTAACACATGCTTATTTTGAGTTACTTTGCACTGAAGGGCATCTTCTAGGTAATTTCAGGATATCTGAAGACGTACACTGAATAAAAACACACTTGTAAATAAATTCCATCCTTATGCTAATACTACCTTTGGACAATCACACTGAGGGGTGCTAAAGAGGTTATGATACATAGCACATATAATTAAATTGGCTTTTATTCACTGCTAGACTCCACAAGCAATGACAAAAAAGACAAATGAAAAGAACTTGATTAAATATCACAAATGATTTGAACAGGCAACTAGTTTATTTATTTTTAAAAGCTTTACATATAAGGCAAGAAAAAAGCATCTGAATTCAGTTCACAATCATATGTGATGCAGTATTTTATACATGCGTATAAACACGAGCACGCACAGCTTGGCTGAAATGAAGAATCAATACCTAAACATAATGTTACTACCAAGACAAAACATAGTCAGGTATTGCAGCTACAACATTGCAGGGTAATGAAAGAAATATCAATCAAAACAATGCATCTACATTGATTATTTTAAGACACAAGGAAAGAAAGTTGTTAATGTGTCTATTGTAAGACTGTATTTTTCTACTCTGCTTCCTCTCTGCAATGACAAAAACTAAAGCATTCTTGGCAATAACAAACAATGAGGTGAAACTTTAAGGATTTCCTTTACGTTTGCTGTGTTCACTTTTTTCTATAGCTAATAGAAATAATAATTGGCCAATGTCTACACTAAAACCTCCTTCCACATGCTGTAGTAGGAAAGACAAAATAAGGACATTCCCATAAAAGCAAGAGGATGCAACATTTTCTCAAGTTAATTTATTAGTTATAAACAAATAATTAAAGAACATATTTATAAGTTATAGCCCAGAAAACTCCATATGTTTTGTATATATTTGATATATGTATCAATTTTTTAATATTATATAAACAAAACATTATGCTTGCCTTGGTTGCGCAGCTTCACTGGCATGTGAAAAAGCTTGGTGGTCACAATGCAGAATAAAAACAATGGGAGCTAAGAGCTCATGCATACCCTAAACATAAAAAGAAGCAAAAGTATTGTAAGATATTTCATTCATATAATAGTTCATAAAGCACAGCATCAGGCGGCCTGCAGTATTGGGTGGAGACTAACTAAAAGCGTGAACATTTATATTCTTAACAGAATGGTTTCATAATCAATGTCTTTTATTTTAAATTCTGATTAAATCTAAGTGTTTATTCTGCTATAATATGGGGGAGGCAAGTTATTCTCCCTTTTTCTAACACAACAGGCAACAGATTGGCAATGGTAAGCAACCCTGCACCTGGCAGTTTACTCTAAGATCTACATTCATAAATATAAATTTTATTTATGATAATTACAGCCATGATCCACAGTACACGCAGATCTGCAATAAGGACAAATTACAAAATTTAAAATTATTATTATTTTTTAATTTGATAATGTTCCAAAACCACCATAACAGTAGCCTTTAGAGGAGACTTGGGCATCTATTTGGGAAATTAGAAAATTAAAGTTCCACTCCTATGAACATGAGAAATAAAAGGGCTTTTTCACCTTTTTTTTTTTTTTTTAAATTAAAAAAGTCATTAGGTCAATATTAAAAAAAGTACATTATTAACACAATATGTAGGAGACCTGGAACTGTTCCATTACAGACTTTTACTTACAAATACAATCTGTATCCAGATATAGACAAAATATAAAACCATGCAGGAATCAGAGTGGAAAAAAGTGGTAGATAGTTCAGGACTTGGGACGGGGTTAGAAGCATGGCTGGGCAACCCATCAGTGCTCACCAGGGATAAAAGGAGTCTTGACTTAACATTGGTTCATCTGGGGATTTCCAATGTGTTAATGGGAGCAGAAGCAACCGCTTCAGCAAACAAACACCACAGTTGTTAGCAAGCAGCAACACGCAGGCAGGTAAAACAATTGCCTGCAGAATGAAACCTCAGCTACAGGAGAGATTCAGCTCCTTCCCTCAGATTAGATCAGGAAAAAGGAGGATCTGGGAAATTTGGATCCAGCAGCAGACTGGATCCAGTGGTGGACTATGAAGGCAGGTGGGAACTACGTAAGATTGGGGTGGGGGTCAGCCATAAAAAAGAAGCGAGGGGAGCCCTTTAGTGATGGAAGGGGGGGTGTGTGGGATTAAACATTGAGACCTTTCTGTCTGCCTCTGGATGCACAGATCACTCTAAAGGTAGGGAACTACAGACCTTGGCCCCTCAAAAAATGGTACAATGCCTGCTCCACCAAACACTTAGCAGATTTCACATTTCTTTTGTTCCCTGCTTGGATTCTCTGACCTTTGTGTTGGCGCAGTATCTCTGGATGCTATTAAGATCTCAATTTGACATCATATTATTAAAATTCTTGGGATATTCTCAGATAGGTCAAAGTCAACTGTAGAACTGTGATATTACATGTAGCATTTCAGGAGTATTCAGTATGTGAGAGTTAGCTTTACCAGCTCAATACAGGCAGATCCACTACCACAAAACAAACAAACAAACAAATAAAAACACCAAAATACACTTAAAGGTTTATCAGAAATATCAGATGTAGATCAGAGCAGAGAAGAGGACACAGATACACAAGGAAGCCCTCTCTAGGTCATTATCTATCACTATCTATCTATGATGCATGTATCTCATTTGTTCGTAAGGAAATTCCAATACTTCACAACATTGATGAAAATGAGTGGTGGTGGAACTATCTCTGTGTGCTGTCAACCAAAATCTAGGAAATCCAATTTTAATTTCTTCAGAACTGAGACAACTGCTCATATAGCCTCAACTGTAGGGTTGCAGCAATACCAAATTCTGTTGACTGGGCATAGCTAAAGACTGCAAACATACTAAAGAGTGGAGCTTTTCTTTCCCTTCTGATTTCTGAACCTTTAGGGACTACTTCAAATGATGAAAAAAAAAAAAAAAAAAGAAAAAGTTAAACTCTAGGTTCTCATGTAGCCACTTGATTTCAGGAGCTGATCTAAAATTCCCAAACACAATATAATTTGGATTGCAAGTTGACAGCCTCGTATTTCGGAAAGTCTTACAGTTGTACCAGGAAAGAAAGAAATAGGAAAGACAGGGAGATAGGTCCACAATTAGAAGATAAATAGAAATAGCAAAAATATTTATATAAACTGTAGATAACATGAGCTGTGCTTCCATATATACTCACAGACTTCAGATCATTAACAGCTTCGCATCTGATCTTTTATTCGCCCTGATATACTAACATGAAATAAGAGAAATGGAAATGGCAAAAACTTGACTAGCTAATAAAACTACCACCTAAGTTGTAAACATGTAAGTTGAAGAAAAAGAAAGAGGACATAAAAGAAGAATTAGTCAGAAAAGATAAAAGCACATCATACATTCTTCCAACATAATAATGTATCAACTATATAATAAAGTAGAATCGTAATGTGGCTGCCCACATCCAACAAAAACAAAACAAACAGATGATGAAATATCACGATTTCAAAAAGATACCTCTGATCTTTCAGTTACAAGAGTACTTCAAATATTTAGAGATTTTTAGTTTGGCAAGAAAAGCCACCAATGTAATATGCATACACATTTTTTCAATGCTGCAGTTTACTAAAACTCTTTAGTGTTAATAAATAAGTTGACAGAGCTCAGATAATTTTATGACACTTCCCAGCTACAACAAAATATTGATTTCATAATACAGTGTATGGTTTAGAAAGAAAACCAGAAATACAGCATTTGTACAATGAAAAGTGAATCAATGCATTTCAAAATTATATTGACGTCTTTAAGATCAATCAAATCATGAGTGAACAATGGTTAGCCTAGTGATTTAGCTTAATTGTCACTATTTCTTTTCAATGTAACTAGGACCAGAATTTTTGGCACCAATCTTACAGAAGAATGCTAATAGTAATTTTTACATATTCTTAAGTACAATATACTATTCTCTTTACATTTTGTATTTACAGCTGCTATTTAAAAATTCAGTGATCCCAGTGAGGATTCTGTCTTTAAAATCTCTATAATACAGCCCCACAACATTCTATTCCATCTGACTAGGGACGGAAATGTCTTTCCCCATCAAATAAAATGTTACTCCATGCTGGTCAAAAACCCACAAAACGTACTACAAAGACAAATTACATGCATATATGCATATTAAGCAAACATTGATTCTTCTAAGAATATATACTGATGCTACATAATAGTTTTAATGAAATATTGTAAATTCCAGTTCTCTTTATTTATAAGGATGCAAATTGCCAAGGAACTATAACTTTTTTCCAAATATTTGGAAAAGAAACATCAGGTCCTGTACAGATGTTAATAGATGTACCTACAAGTTTTCATTTACTGGCCAGGTGTCACAATTATGACAGCAAATTTAGTTCTTACATGTGGTCATAAAAATGCGAGAGAGGAATTCCCATACAGAACAACAGGATGAGTCCCACGATGGATACTGAATATGAAGATAAACTTCAGAATTTTAGCTTTGTATTCAGGTCACTGTGGAGAGAGCATCTCAGAAGTGATCCATTCCTGATGAATTAATGGTAACCTTTATTATCTTCAAGAAAATATGCTATGCTTTGCTTTAGTGGAACTTAGTATGGGAAGTCATTCATAAAAAGAACCAAGAAAAATGGTAGGCCAGGAAGGCTGACTACAACATAGGTATTTGATAATAGAGAAAAAAATGTATCCTGTCACCACCACAAACTTCTTCCTATTAGCTAATTCTGAGAAGGATACTGATGGTCATAAAAGAAATGTTATCTAAAGAGAGAAGAGCACAGGAACAAAAAAGCAGGATTGTTACTAATAAGCTAAAAGGATAATCAATTTTAAAAAAAGGCCTTTTAAAATGAGGTATGGAAAAGGAAAAGCTAGTAAATGTGACACGTGTCCATTAAATGGGAGGAAAATCACAACCATTTGCTATTTTGTGGATTTGGCAGGGAACCACAACACTTGGATGATATACTGAAATACTTCAGAGATATTAAGTCAACAGTTTTTCATGATCCAGATTTATTTCCTTTCACGCACTTAACCTCTCCTTTTAGTCCTGTGGCAACCCGTTCCTGAAATTACTGCACTATTGATGCAACCAACACCAGTTGAAAACAGAGGTAAATAAGTTTTCTTTGTCAACAGCCTGTAGGCTCACAAAATTGAACCTGTTCTTTTATCTGCCTATGTTCATTTAGCCCACCAAGCAGTCTTTATTAAAGCTGAGGCATCAGGCAGTCAAAGTTCATTAATACCATTTATATAATCTCTGCAGTTTCAATTAACTCAGCAAGACATTCTACTACATGATAACAGTCTCATTAATTCAATAAAATCCCATAACTATTAACAATATGGTCTATGTTAAACGGGGTGTCACCTAGTAGAAAATAATAGCTTTAACAGCTTGTGATGAAACTCAGGGCTTTCTTTTTTTAAAATTTGATCTGGCTAAATATTCCATCCTTATTTAGAAAGGTATTATTTCTTGGTAAGGAATCAAGAGGATTTTAAAAATGAGCAGAGGGTAATTAAGTCCTTTTAAGTCATATCAAAGAGTAAAATAATACTTCTTGTTCAATAACTGATAGACTAAATTAGCTGGAATGTGTTCTTCCATTTTCCCATCATCAGAATGGTAGCCTATATTCACCAGAAAGGGGAGGTTGAATACTGCCGAAGCTCACAAATCTCATTTCTTCTTGCTATCATGCAAGACCAGCAGTAACCAGCTGATGGAGATTTGATATGTTTGGTAACTATATATTTGATTTTTGATTTAATCTGTAAGAATTCTTCAGAAGTACCTGTTTCTTCAACAGTGGTCTTTTCATGTATCACAACTAATTTCCTGGCTTAGGGGCAGGGTGGTCACATACCGTGCCTGGGAACATACAGTGTGTTATAAAACTCTTCACCTTTACCGAAGCTTTGTATTTTTGTCCTACCTAAAGTTTGCTGCTCTACAGTTTAGCTTTTGTCCATGTCCCTCAGTTTGCCAGTCACTAATCTCCCTACAGTTAATAGTCTGGGGAAACAAATACAAATGTCTATAAATCTGCGAATCAGTCTTGCTACATTAATTTAATATCATGCTTATATTCACTTCAAAACCTTCAGAAGAAATGTTAAATTAATTTAGCCCTCATCCCATATGGATGTATATAGTCAGTGCAGCTTTAAAGGCTACCCTTACCATTAATAAAGAAGGTGTAAGCAGGCTCTCCTTCTGGCAATACTGTAAAAGGGGGATTTGCTAGCACCCTTGTCCATCAGTCAACAGGCATTTGTCAGCAGCATTGCATTTGTTTGCTACAGGATTAGATAAAGAATCTATTTGCTAATGCATAGCATGGCTTTAGCACTTTGAGGAAGAATCTAAAGTATTATATAAAACTAAATAGTAAATCTTGCTAACATTTCAGAAATCACTATTTGTGATTTTTGTATATTCAGTACCATTTTTAATCCTGATGCTTTTTTACCAATGCATAGAAAGCCTCTTGTTCCTGTTCTTTTTCCGTTTCACCAACGTCAAAGAAAAATACGTTTTTTATAAAGGAATTCAAATTTAGACAACTTAGAAACCTTAAAAAAAAAACAATCTGAGGGACTGTATTATGAGCAAAAAGCGTATGTTATTGAGTGAGCTTACTCTTCTCACTATACAGATGACAAGCAACTCTTTGATTACTATAGCATTATGATACAACTTCAGATACAACAGAACTACATTATTGTCAAACCATATAGAAAATGTTGAGTCGATGAATGCCACCTGTACTATATTTTCATTACCTGTTTATAAAGCAACTGCTCATTTTCTCTGGCATAGCAGAAGAGAACATCTGTAAGAATTTTCCTCACATTCTCTTGCTGGAAATACTGCATTTCAGGAAAACTGAAAGTGAAGAAATACAATGAAAGTAAACATTATAGCTCACAAAATCTCAGCTGCTGTTCTTCTATAAACATTTTTAGGTAAGACAGAACCTCTCTTGTCTGCTTTCTTATCTCTCTGTGAACCGTGGATGCTGCTGGAATAAGAATACTTGTAAGAACTTGTTTTAGTTGTCTTGCAACCAAATTTCTGAACAATGTTCTTTAATATCATTCTGTAACATGATGATATCACTAGTTATATTTGAATATGCAATCCCTTTCAACATTAAGAAAGCTAGAGAGCTGAAAGAATGAAATGAAATGGCAGGTTGCTTTAATTGTCAACTTTTAACAAGCAGCCAATCCAACTGTAATTGGATATCAATCCGTCCTGCAGTTTCAGTTTGTCTTGCTCTTTCTTCTTCTCAAGATAAAAGTTGGGTGAAGGAAGAGTACAAGAGCTACAATATGTTAAAGAAATTTATAAAATTTCCAGTTCTAGTTTGGAATAAAATAGAAGAAAGAAAACAATGCCAGAAGAAGCATACAGAAAAGGTTTCAATGCTTCATAAATATTTGAAAAATGATTAGCATATTAATGACAAGATTTTTAAACTATCTCACAATCATCACGAAAACTGACATCCTAGTTTTCTTCAGTTCTAAGCAAGCTGCAATGTATCTTATTGGCATTTTTTTGTGATGCAACATTATTAGATATTTCACTGTCTTTAGCAGCTGTTTGCAAACAAACCTTCAAATTATGAAATAGTTGGATACTTTGGCAGGGTAAATATTCTCTAAGTAAAATAGTGTTAAATTGTATTAGTGTGATAAAAAGGAGAAAAAGCTTCTGGGAAAATCCTGTTATCCAGGAAAATGCAGCAATTTAGAATCTCTATTCTGAAGCTACTCTCACCAGTATACGCCAGCATATCCTGCTCCTTGACTGTTGGAAGTAGGAAAGAAACTGGTTATGCAGAATGTATTTTAATGAGTAAGTGCACAAACAAAGTGTTTTCCTGCTTACTGAAGAAGTAATTAGATGGCAAAAATATTTGATAAAGCAACCAACCCAAGCCCCTTCTAACTATGTGGAGCAATAACAAATTCAAAGAATGATGTAACTGGAAAGGGATAATACCAAAAGGAAAAGAAAAGGTAAAGTTCAACAAGGAAAAGAGGAATTCTTAACAAGACAGTAATGGTAGGCTTCAGGGTAGACTGCTGATATAAAGGTTATAGTATTGTCAATTTTAAAATGAAGTTGTATGGATTGCAGCTAAGTTTTCTTCAAGCAAATTTTATCTTGTCTGTGTCCAGAGCTAGAGCTACAATGCTAAACTTCAGAACAGTTATACTGAGGCTGTCGTAAAGCCTGTCATGGAGGAACAATATAAGAAATTGCAACATATTACATCTGATAAAACTATTAAAAGTAATATGTTCATCTCACAGTGGTAATAACAAGCACAGAAACAACTAGAAACGTGGATCGAAATCCTTGGATAAAAGATCTGATGCAAGAGTCACAGCAGAGAGAGAAGACACTATGGCTTGAATACTGTTGAAGTACTGAGAAAGGCATTGGGATGAAGAGTGCAACGTTTTCCTGGCACCTGATGGGGGTAATGGTAGACCAACATTTGGATACTTGTATGCACTTGTACTAATCAAATTACTGTAGAGGAAGGACACAGCTGAGACCAAAAAGGTGCATTACAGCAGATGGCAATCGACATAATTTAGGGGTTTGAAGAGATTATTTCTGAAGGACTGTTATTCAGGCCTGCCCTATGAAGTTTAGGAGGAGAAGACTAACAAAGAAAACTCAAAAATACACAGAGATATCTGTGAGGATCTAGTCATACTAGAGATTGTGACAGAGAGGATAATAACGAACTCATGAATAAGCTGGCTGAAGTATTAATTATAGTAAATGTAAATACAAGAGATCATGAGGGAACTATCAGTTCAGGATGGATTTTTATGGAGAATGTCATTTTATAACTAAAACACCGTAAGACGTACAGTATCCTCAAATCTGGCAAGACAAGAATACTGTTCACGAATATTAGAATATTACATTTAATTACATCTTTGAGGAAGACTGCATAACGGAATGGGAATTTTACCGTAACGGCTTCAATTAAACAAAGGTGCATTGAAGGCCTTACTTTCTGAAAGCGAAGATCAGTGTGAGTTGGTTATCATTTTTTAAAACACTTATTTAGCTCACCTAAGAGCCACTACACAAGTGACAAAGAAGAAACTTGGGCTGGCAACTAAATAAAAGGATGTAAAAATACCTTCTAAAACAAATTTGGTGGCAAACAGAAAAGAGGCTCCCAACAACAGCTGCAGAGCTATGGTCTTCTTTTTCATTAACAGATCCCATCTTCTGCCATTCTTCAACCCTGTTACTCAGCTGGGTTGTGCTTTAGCAGCAAGTATGGGGAAAGATACGATACTAAACATGAAGAAAATGGAAGAGGATGCTCTCGAGATTGCAAAGATTAAAGACAAACATTGTTGCTCACTTTTTGTTGAAAAGGAATGAGATGGTGTATAAAGGTAGCTCTTCCAGCAGTTCCCTCCTCTTACAGGGAAACTAGATTTTGTCTCATCTCGTGGATGACTGTTTCTTCCTGTATCTTCCATACCAGGAAGGATTTAGCTGCTAAATTCCTTCTCCCCTATTTTTGTGTTTGTTTGTTTTGTTTGTTTTGTTGCTGGGAAATGGAGAGTGTGAAAAAGCAACACCCACCACTACTCATCTCTGTACTGCTTCCATTGTCCTAAATTGTGATTACTAGTCCTAAAGCAGAAACTAGGTAGACATATATAAAAACATTTCTACAAAAAATAACCTGCTTAGACTGCTCAGAATGACCCCTAAGAGTTCTGTTTTCTTAAAATACTGAGACAGAGAGGGTAATAAATTCTGCCTATTTACAATCCTAAACATAAGAGGTGGTGCCAGCAAGTAAACTTGTATTTTGATTTGACTGGTAGCTAGACATTTTTGCATCTGTGAATCTGATGATTTCCATTCCAGCAAATACTGTTTTAAAAATTCTTCTTTATCCCTTACCTTACAAATCAGCATTGTTCTCTGGTACAACTTTTGAATGACAGTAATTAATCACTGCATTCTTAAGACTATTATGAGTTATATGGTGTTAGTTCATGCTCAAGTTCCTTTCTTAGTAGAATAATAGAATGCAGTATTATAATCGTAACTTGGTTGGTGCTGCTATCTGTATTTAAAGGCAAGCTTTTACTTTCATTATAAGAAGCCTCCCTTACCCCCACCTTCCTACCCTAATTTTTGAGAAGTTTCTCATTTGACAGGAGAGATGGCATTTGGTTCCATCTCAAAAGAGTATGTTTCTAAATATTGGAAGGAAAATCTAGTTCTCTCAACTATCAGCCAGTAAAAAATGAGGCAGGTCATTAATTAGAAATGTTGATCACTAATGAGTTGGAATTAATGTAACAAAATCCTTCACCGCTTTGCCTGTAAATATTGGAAGTTCTTACTATGCAACAGCCAAAATATATATTTATACTTAATGGGTTGGATTATTATCACCTAATTTCAGGTGACTTAAGTTTATTTAGGTAAAGGTGAGCTAGAATCCTTTTATAATTATTGAAAAAATCCCCATACTTCTCTGCCATGTGACTAATCTGATCTATGCTAGATTTTACTATAGGAAGAGATTATGTCCTAGTATTCTTCAGGTATACAGACTCTAAAGGATGATTAGCTCAGTTGTGAGCATTTATATTGTAAAATTTAAATTGGATGAGGTAAGAGTTCACAAAATGAACACATACACATGAACAAACTTCCTCACAGTTCCCCTTAGTTAATAGAATTTTGACATTTCATAGAATCACGGAATGGTTTGGGTTGGAAGGGACTTTAAAGATCATTTATTTCCAACCCTCCTGCCATGGGCAGGGACACCTCCCACTAGAAAAAAAAACATTTAAAACACCACCAATTTAAAAAGCATATTTCTGCTCACTTTTCCAGTCTATTATCACTAGACTTCAGGAAATTCTAATAAAAACATTACAAATTCTTTACTGCTTTGCTAGATGGGACTCTGTGGTTTGATATGCTGTGTGTAGTTAGCATCACACTGTTGAGCGCTGTTTAGTTAAAGATGTTGGATGATGGAGTACTGAACTTGGTGACAAAGAATGAAAAAATATTCTTTAAAGAAGAAACAGAAACTAGAAGGTGATGATGATAATTGAATATAATACTCAACATTTAAAATTCTAATAAACAGCACTGTAAGTAATTGACAAACCTTTATATTGTAACTTCAGGAATTTATTCAAAGAATGAAAATGAAAAAACAATGTTAAATACAAGTTGCTTATATTGCAAAGCCAAGGAACGTAGAACTTACTGCTTCTTACACTACTGCTGGTTTACAAGCACATATATATATGCATACATAGTACATATGATATGATTATGATTTTACGATTAGTATATAAATATAAAATATATATAGTGTATACATATGCATTTATACAGTCTGTGTAATAAATTAATGCTGATGATTTTGTTTCTCCACTGTTTGACTTATTTTGATATTGATGATGTTTTCTGCTATTGTTTCAAGTAGATTTTTTTTTAAATAAATAAAGAAAATTAAATTCTTTAGTCTCTATTACTGACATTACTGAACGTCACTCATGCTGCCATTTGCCAGATAGAGAGTCTGGACTTTGTATATGTTTTTTTTTTTAAATAACAGAATTACATCAAACTTAACCTCTTTACAACTTTTCATTCTCCAATTATAGTTTAGATACATATATATTTTAATCTTAGAACATCCCGAACTGTTCTCTTTAACAAACAAAAAATACCATCTGTGAGAATGCACATGAAAATATACGCTGATTTTAATTATACATCTCATGGCAAAAACACATTCAAGAATGGGTCTAGGGATGGACATACAAAATACTGCAAAACCAGAGAGCAATTATATTTTCTGCACAACTTTGTTTCTCTAAATGAAAATAAGACTGGGATTTGTAAAATCTATGACTATCACCACTTTTTTCAAGTTGCAAGAAAAAATATTTGCAATAAAGTAAAATTTCACATGGTAGTAAAACATAACTGAATTTAACTAGATTTACACAGCAGTCAATGTTTCAACTCTAAAAAGAAATGTTTTCAGGAACTGAGTGTTCTATCTGAAACAAGTTTCTAAACAGGAATGACCTAAGGGCCAGGAAGATGAAAAGACAGTCACAGTAATATTAGGACAAATTTTAACAGGCATATGTGACAAGTAACACTAGAAAACTGATAAATAAAGATAGAAATGCTTAACTTCTCTAGATGAATGACATTTCCCTTACTAATTACATATCTATTTTTTATTGATTAAGTGTTAAGATTTACAGAAATTCATCTGTTCAATGTTTTATTATGATCATAATTTAGTTAAAAGACCTTTCAGTTTTCTTACCTGCTCTTTGCTTTATATGGAAAACTCTGTTTTAAATTTCATATAGTAATACATTTCCTAATATCTTAATTTAGAAGAGCTTTTCTTCAGTGATGCCAATAAATCTCCAGGGTTTAATGTTTAACTCAATTTTCTCACTCTACACTCCAAGTAAGCTGTATTTTTATACATTTAATGTATGTTTCTTCACATTCATGTTCAACTGTACTGACATTTACACTACCCTAACTCAAGAAAATGCTATATAACGTATATCACATAAAAATGCAGAATCTAAATTTATATATAAAAATTTCTTTAAAGATCTACATACGTTCTTGTCACATCTTGTTCAATCATTGCTCGAAGCTCTTTATCCTGGAAAAATTTATTCCAAAGACTCTGAAATAAGGAAAAATAATTGTATGTAACACAGAATTCTAATACATAAGGCTTATATGCTGCATCACCAAAGTACTGTACAAATATTAACTAATTAATCCTCACCATTCCTGGATAGGCACACAAACATTTTGTGGGTGAAAAAGAATGTTGGTGACTAGCCTGATGTATCCTAGAATGTCAGTTTAGATCAGAGATGTAAAAAATTAAGTTCCTGGATCTAAGTTCTGTGTTTACTGCATTCATTCAGTGGATGGTTACTGGCGTGCAAATGAAGAGGTCTATAAAAAACATTTAGTAAAGTGGAATAAATTCAAACTCACAAGAACCAACATCTCAACTAATAAAGTCTAGATCACAGTACAGTATGACATTTCTCCTGTAAGTGTATGGACTCCAATTAGAAGTTGCCATAATTTCCATACTAAGAAACTGTTTGCAAGCAAGTTAGTTTGTCTTAGTGGAGGCAAAATCAAATAAGGAATGTATGATGACTGAATATGTATCATGAAAATGTCATCATTCTAACTGTACAAATACACAGTGCAGAGCAAGCCTGGGCATTCTAAAAAGGCTTTTATACAGACAATAAAGGTATTTAAAGCTTATTGTCAATGTAAAAAATAGGTAATGTAATAAATAACAGTCTGAAGCAGGTTTAGCTTCTTTTATATCTGTACTTATGATCATTGCCATTCTCTCTTTGGTTTCCATGCCTTGCTTAGCAATATTTCACAAAAACTAACCTGGAAGAAGTCAGCAAATGTTGTTTGTATGCCCCAGAAAAAGTATTGTAAAGTAAAGCTTACTCTTTATTGTAAAGCAATGGGAGTGTAGCCATACTGATCAAAATACAGAAGGAACAAAATCTATGGCAGTCTTTTCATTTAGGTTAAGTTTTGGATAGTAGTAGAAGCAGCACCATTGAATGAAATACTTTACAAACAGAGTGGCTACAACACTTCCAGAATTTCTTGCTCTCCTGTAAACAATTGATTGCCTTGGTGTTTTATGCTCCACAAAAAGAAAATGGGAAGCATATCAGTGTTAGCTATTGGAAGGAAAGGAAAAGGGAAAGAAAAGTATTTATTGACAATGTCTTACATAAACTTTTTTTTTTTAACTTACTTGTAGCTTTTTTCATGCAGATAGATCTCTTTTTGAAACTCTGCCCCATTCCCCCCACCCCAACAGTCAGTCAAAGTGAAGTATGAAGGAAACAATTTCATTGCTAGAAAGAAAGCAAAAGCCAGGACACTAAAGGCTAAAACATTATGTCATTGAAGAGGTTAAAAAGCTTTTTGCTTTTCATGCTTATGCTTGACTTGGCCTTTGGCTTTATTTTATAGGTTAAACCCCTTATACGTTAACCTTTATCTTCCATCTCCTAAAGACATCAAAAGCAGAAAAAAAGATTATGTCACTGTGTACAATCACAGTCTACAGCAGGAACACTTTAAATCTTTTGTGTGTGACACAGCTTTCTGTACAGCTGGATGCAAGAATGGTTTGATGGCATGCACAGTCATATCATCTGCAGAACCAGAAATGAGCCTATGATCAATACTTCCATACTTCAACAAGCAAGCCTATTCAAACATCTTTCTGCATTAAATATGAAGCAAAGTACTGCACTAAATACAAACAAAATATGGGCTTCCCTTTGTGAACAAAACGGAAACACGAGTAGAATCACTCCATCAAAGATATCCATGAAAGTCTTCCTAGGTGCATCTTTCTAGGTGCAAATACAGCCACCAACCTCCACTCCTCCCACCACCCCAAAAAACAAACAAACAAAAACAAACAAACAAACAAAACCAACAACTTATTTTCATGGTATTATTTTGAAAATTTGGTAAAAAGAAGATTTCAAAAATGATAAAAAAGTAACAAAATAGTAAGAAGCAGAAATGCTTAAATAGTCTAAAAAACTTAACATACTAAATAGTTTTTCATATATAATAAAATGGAGCACAAAAAATAGTGTAACTAAAACACTTGCCTAAAACTAAGCTCCCACACTTATACTGAGACATTCTTCAAGGAGTCACGACTTTGAAAATACCAAGCTACTATGAGGTCCTACTAACTTCATCATGAGCTGGATGCTTTGCACTTTATGACAGCTAGGCCAAATACTTTTACCACATTTTCACTATGTCTTTAAAATCTGCATCTGTCATTTTACAGCTGTCTGCTTTTTGAATAGAAAAGAAACTGTACAGTTAAAAGAAACAAAAAATTAAAAACCTTGGAAAAATTGCCTATTTTGCAGCCTGGTACTTTACGTATTACCTCAAGATGTATACTACACAGACAGACAACAATTTTATTTTTGCTAGAGGAAAACTTTCTAGGCTAAACAGTAGTACAGCAGGGTTCTTCAGTACTTGTTGCTAACAGTATTCCTGTTTGTATTGAATGTTTAAACAGTCCTTCGACTAGAGACTTTCTGTGTATAAAATGAAAACACACAGCAATAAGAAAGCATAGCAGTCAAAGAAAGGATATTCCGTGAAACTGGAATTATTGTCCAGCACTGATTACTTCCTTGGTTATCACAGGCTTCTCTGCGATAAGCATGGAATGATCAGAATATTAACCTGGAAATGAGCATTTCTGGCTGTTCAACAGAACCTGTGAACCAATCATTACCACAAGCCAGTTCGGAAGTTCAGGAGTGAGATTTTAGCACCTGCCATTTTGCCTTCCTCAGCATGAACTCACATCAGGATGACGATGATAACAATTTTGTAGCACATTTCAACATATAACTAAGGGTCAACTTACCCCCTCGTCCTGAGAGAGTGGATTGTTGATTATCAGATCTTGCTGTCCTGCTTTCCGAGGGTTTGTAATGTGCTGGGTAAAAACAGAAAAAATTCAAATCCTCTTCCATTAAGCATTTGTACCTATGTCAAACCATGAGAGTAGAGATCCTATTTATATCAACTTACAATTTCTTTGATCTTATTATATGAAGTTCTTAACTCTGAAGTGTTTTTAATCCATTGACTTCTGTCTTGGGGTAGAACCTCCAGAAATAACTATTAACAAAACAAAGTAAAACCATTAAGTTTAATCAATTTGATACACCTTTTCATATAAATCCTACCAGACAACATAAGCCATCTCAGAAAGGAAGAGCAAGTATTCTATACATAAGGAGAAGGAAGTAAAGATCTATACAACAGCCCTGGCTTTAAGACATTCTAGTCAATAAAAAAGAAGCTAGAAAATAATTACAGTTCTATGGTACAACACAAAGTATTACATACTACAGTAACCACAAACTCAAGTTCTGTTACAGCTGTTACAGAGTTAAACTGTGGAGTTAAACTGTTACAACTCTAGTGAAGTTGGATAAAACTTCCAAGGCAGAAAGAAAATGCCAAGAGATTAAAATAAATACACCTTGGAGCTATTTACATAACACTGACCAGCTGATTCAACATGCCTAAAACCAAACACGAATGCTGAGCAGAAACTAACCACTCAGAGATATATTCTACCTAAGAAACGTGGAAAAGGAAAATCATAATATGCACAAAAGAAAGATGTTCTAGAATTCTGTGAGAAAGTTAAGATTTAATTGTGCAAAAAGTCCTTGAGAAGATCTACATCTCAGTTCTTTCACATTTCTGTTTAAATGAGGCTAGAAAGAAACATCTTTTGGAAAATGCTTCTTAACTGCTGATAAAATAAGGAAAAAAAGAGTATTTTATTCCATTTAAATATGATTTTATGTACATGTGTGTTATGAAACAGTAAATACTGACAAACAAAATGCATTCTCAAATTACTAAAAATACTTATTATTTCAGAACTTCATGTAAACATTGATCATATTTTTAAACAGGCAATCTAAAACAGTGCCCCTAAGCCATATCAGGACACGCAAATAAAACCAGCCTTGTTTCTACAATAAAAGTGTTTCTTGATTTAATCAGTGGACAGTGAGGGACTTGATGCTTCTGTTAGTTCAGATTTTTGAGTTAAGGCCTCTTAATTTAGAGGCATAACAGGGAATGGACTAATAAAAAATGCTTGTGGCAAGTATTAACCTGGTCTCCTGAAAAAAATATTTTCATTATCTTTACATTTCTTCAATGCTACAAACATCTAGCTTTTGAAATTTGTTTCTTTCATATACAAAGTATGTTTTGATTTTCTTTTCACAGGCCTTTGTGCCAAAGTCAAGCCTGAGATATTCCAAGTGCAGTAATTTAAATTAGCGGTGTTACCATAGAGGAAGTCTACCAGGGAAAAAGCTAGTGAAGAACAGAACACCTGACACCAGTGCAGTAACGTTCTTCTGGACTTTATACAGCATCTCAATATTACTTTGCTTTCTTTCTCTCTTCCATCCGCTGCAACTATTAAAAAATCAAGAGATCTAAGGACCCGTTTGTGGTTTAAGATTGGAAGGCCTGGCTTCCTTCTCTATCCAGTCATTTAGTCAGGCATTCGAACAGGTTGCTCAGGGAGGTGGTGAAGTCACCGTCCCTGAGGGCGTTCAAGGAAAGGCTGGACATGGTGCTTAGGGACATGGTTTAGTGGGTGATATTGGTGGCAGGGGTATGGTTGGAACAGATGATCTTGGAGGTCTTTTCCAACCTTAACGATTCTATGATTACAAAAGAGATTTGTCCTCATTTTCTCATTTCTCTGCAAAAAGCTTCTAAGACTGGCATCATAATTTTAAAAGAGTTCCAAGTTCCAATAAATTTAAATTCTGAGACAAACTTCCTTTTTATTTTCATTGAATGGTTTCAATGTACAGGTACTGACAGGAGAGATGGCTGTGTAACGCTCAATTTTAAACATTCAACCCAATACAAAGATAGTCTTTCCAAGGAATCTTTTGATATCACCCGTAATTCAGCTTTAAGGCAAGTCAATATGATTAGCAAATATCCTATGAATTATAAAAATGAGGAGGAAAACATTAGGATGAAGTCTGTCGGAAAATTCATGATTCTTTGCATCAATAATCTTCCAGCGCATCAGGTAATGTGTTGATATATTGCAACCACAAACTGTAAATAAATATTTTCTCTTCTTACCTTCCAGCAAACACTACGGAACCTGCTGCTTCTCAGCTGCCCATTAATCCCCTTCAGCCGTATAGTTGCCAAGTAATTGTTGTTTACAAATAGTTCTTCCCATTCTTTACTGCATGCAAAAACAAAAGGAATGAACATTTAGAAACACAAAAAAACCTTAGCTGATTTAAGGACTATATGACACTACACAATTTTGGATAAGCAGAGGAAAGCATCTTTAAAAAAAATCTATATATTTAGTTGTGTACCATTTCTAAACGCATGGCTGTCTTTTTGGACACATTTCTTCTTTGGATTTAATGAATATGTAGATCGCTATAATTATGCCAGCTACTGAAATTCATAATGTCTATGGAGGCTATTCCATTTCCTCTAAAATGTTGGTACTGCAGTTCAGTGAATAAACAAGAAAAATGAATATTAATATAAGCACATTCATGTTTCAGCTGTAGACAAAGAAGTACCTATTCCAAAAATACGCAACAGAAAAGTATACTGTTGACTGTATTAGCTCCTCACATGACATATTTGCTTAAATGAACCTTCTTTTCTTCTTAATGTCAAGCTGGGCAGTTAAGCATAATAGAAGATGACTTTCTTTAACATTTAGTGCTATTTACTATTGAAATCGCTCCTACTTCTTTCTACATGATCAGTTTTAAAATTTTAACAGGTGCTAGCAAATTTAAAAAAACATCAAAAAATTAAAAAGCTTCACTGTATAAACTGTTAAAGGCAAGCTTGAGTACCTTGCAGTACCTATGGCTGACTAGATAAACAACCTAAATATGCCTCCCAGGCATGCAGGCACCAGGGGCCTAACACCTGTGCCTCATTAATATACAAGTAAATCTGCTCTACTGGGAAACAATTGGAAATTAATTGTCCCAAACCATCTACTGAGTCTGAATAAAAGAATTAAATCTATATTTCCTGCACCTTCTACTGAAAAGAAGCTCAGGAACAGTATAAGCCATTTGATGGTCTTACTAGCCCAAGACTTGCTCACCGACTCTGCAACCACTCGAATCCGGATGGTAACTGCAATCTAAAGAGCTGGGCCATGTGCAAGGAAACGTGTTTCTGATTTATTTTCGCTGCATGTCCTTAAGGTGAACATCTCCTTCTCCAAGTGTCACAAGGGAGACTATTACTTCTCCCTGGGAGACCAAATGAAACCAGAAAGGGGGAAACTGCTGTTGTGACTCCAGGGTAAGATCTCACCAGACTTCCCTCACCGACAGGAGTCACAGAATAGGTTATACTAAATACTAACAAACTCCAGTTTTAAAAACTGCCCTAAATATAGGCAAGCTAAATTTAGATAGTTTTCAGCCTTTTATGCTGAGTTGTGAGAGTGACTTTTTTTTAAACTTTGTTTTAGACAGAACTTGTTCAGTTTCAAAAAAGAATTATAAGACACAGTTGCTAGGAATAGCTGAGAAAGGGACATGGCGAACCAGGAGATTATGGTCCTATTCCTGTGAGACATGGGCGAACTCACCATCCGTGCCAGGACTAGAAGTGTTGTGCTTGGGAATGCATCATCACCTTTCAGCTAGGACCATTTTCTAAAAAGTGGGTGTTTACTTCTGGACCTTGATTATTATTGTTAATTCGCTTAAAAGTGAATGTACTCTGGCTAACAACAAAGATGACTAAAGCAGTGTTAGTTTGCTGGGGCTAAGGCTGCTTTCAGCTTTTGCTACCTACCAGTACTCTCAGATGACCAAAACAGCAGAAAGTAACTACAATGGCGTAGGACAACCTCCTTCCTTGCTGCCATGTCCCCTGTTCTGTAGATCAGAAAGACTAAGCAGTCATTTCACTAGCTCCATATCTCCTATACATCCCAACCTTCTGCAGTGAGTTGCCGATGATTGTTTACCACAGTTCTGTCTCCTTTAAATACAACGTATGGTATATAGCAGACACAGCTTGAGAAAAATCTGGCCCTTTCTTTCACAGTCATTTATACTTCAGTAACTACAGTATATTATGCCTATCTAAATAACCCTCCTGTTTCTATCATGTATAATATTCTTCATTTGCCATTGTAAATTTTGTAGCATCATTGGCCATTATAACTACTGCCAAGCTGCCTCCCTAAGGTAGCTGCGCTTCGAGAGTGACACATTCCCCTATGCACAAAACAGGTCAGATTCTGAAGCTATTCACATTGTTCTGACAGTGGATCACATCCTCACAATGTCTTTCAAAATACTGGCATGTCAGCTGAGTTAGTAAAAGGTTTAAAACAGTGTAAACTGTAAATAGAAAGAATAGAGAGTAAAAAAAAAAAACCAAAACACTCTTAAGGTTATTTTTTTCACCAGCTGCTGGGAGTGACTGCTACACAGTAAAAAAGTAATTTCAACACTTCTTAAATTGTATTAGTGCAGATACCATGCTTTTTTAAAAAAACTTGTAATGCAATTCCAAACACGTTTTGAACAAAATTACACTTAAAACAGCCAAAAGAAATTTGGCAAGATCATATCTCCTCCACTTCCCCCCTTGGCTGCTGGGATAACTAAAAAGAAAAGTTATAAGCAACTGAAAAAAAACTTGTGTAAACTGAAATTGGAATCTGCTTCTGTTTTAGGAGAGCTAAATGATACCAAAACTCCTTTCTGAACAGCACTCATTAATTCACTTCTCAAAGATTTTGAATTAAGGCTAATAAATTAAGCCTCATAATTTTAGAGACTGCTTCAATAATGGCAAAGCTGAGCAGTATCAACAAGCTTTCAATTCTAAAAGGATAATCTTAAAAAGGATATGGCACTACTCTGTAAACTAATATCTATAAGCCTTGTTAACCCAGACTTGTAGAAAACTCATTGGTCAAAGTGAAACGAACAATAAAGATTGGAACTCAAGTCTACCACATCCCATTTGCTTCACTGAAGTGAAAGACTTCAAAGCCAACTGGAATAAAACTATGAATAAGCACATGCAATTGTTTTTAATCAAACTAGACAATTAAATGCATAATCATGCATTATAATACCGCCTTTAAGTAGTACAATTAAAATAAAGACAAATGCAAGTGTTAAAGCTTTCTGGTTACTTTTTGTATATTTTTATCTTTTATATTTTTAAGTATACAGTCTAATTTGTTATGGTACATATATTATAAAGTTTTAATAATGGGAGACCTATGGGAGAAAAAAAGTAATTGGATTAACGTTTCTTTAAGAAACTTCATTTCATGTGCTGTATCTGTGCAGTGAAGGTCCAATGTAAAATACTTATTCAGACAGTTGCATTACTTAGAAGTGAGAAAAGTGCTCAATACGTATGAATGCAAAAACAAGCAAAACAATGGAAGGGATGAAGGTTGCAGATTTGTTCTGCAAGGTTTGTTCTTAGCTCTCAGCTGTTCCCTTCCATTTTGAAATGCATTTCTACCACAAGCACTAGAGTCTGAAACTATCTGCAAAAGAGTTTTATATTATAATTTATAGTCTGCTTGAAACACACATACTTTGTTGCTTATAAGAAATTATCACATTCTTTCTTTGTTTCCCATAGGATATGTTTTGGGGCTACAATACCTGCTAAGACAATTATAAACATTAGAACATCTCGTGGAGGAGAAGCACCACTCTGACTACACACTGTAAGGAAGGGAGCACAGTGGCAGGACTTTACACTAGAAACTCCCAAGTAAAATCTTTTATGTGCTTAAGTACCATTTTTAAAAAGGTATTTAAATCCCTTATATCTAGCATCTTATTAAAAAACAAAGGAATTTAAGAATAAGTGACACCAGTAAGGTAACAAGAAGCCTAGAAAATAATTCTGGAATAATAATTCCGAGAGTTTTACTGAGGCAACACTGAGCTGTGGGTTTTAGGGCAGCAGTAACAAAAGACATTCTTCCACTGATAGCCTATAGTGGAATTTCAGCCTTTAGGTTTGTTGCTAAATTTTAATCTGTAACATAATGGTAGAACCTATACATCAATCAAGGATATGCAGAATACAACCTTAGTCCACCTAAGCTCATTACAAAATAAATACTCTGTTCTGAAGATGAAGAAAGACAGAAGAGGAAGAGTGGTATAACACACATACCCTGTTAGTCAACACCAGTTAAATTCTCTATTTACTGATTTATGGGATAAAGCTTCTGATGTATACAAATGCAGATTCTTCCAATGTTTAAAGCTAGTATAGGAAATATTTTTGTACTGTGATATTCTAAACAACATAAAGCTCTGGGGAAGATACTAAAACCCATCAAAATGTAAAAATGCAAATGAAGAACAGACACATCAAACTAAAATCTATGTCACTGAAAAACTATAAAGATTATGTTCTGGGACTACAAGGGCTAGGACCAACTAGCTAAATGTTACTATGCACAATCACTTCCATTTGAAACCACAGGTAATGAAGAAACGATTATGTAACAGGTCATTAGACACTGTGTATGTAGTTAATTTTGTCTCATGCATTTATGAAATATGTTATGCCAACTTTTGAAACCCCTTTTTCATGTCCATGATAAAACAAGACCAGTTGAGTATTTACAACATTTAGATAACAAGGAGTATTTCTCAGTTCATGAAAAAATACTGTAATACTAGAGAAAAGTGTCAATATTTGCATTCATATTCAAGGTTGCAATCTAAATCTCAAGCTTATTCCACACTCTAGATTAATACTGAAGGGTAAATTGGATGGTCTCACAGACCTCCGAAGAAAATTCTTGAGCAGGGCTGGTGGTATTGGCAAAATCATCTAAAGCAAAATTGCGTATGCTCCAAGAAAAGCCAATTTCACTTTTTTATACCATTTTTTGTTAATCTTCTGAATGTGCTTTTTAAAATGTTGAGACCCAAACTCAGCTTCCCCAGAGGTACCCAGTGAAGCAAGAGGATGAACAGGCTGTCAGACAGAAGACAAGTTCTCTATAATCATGGTGTCATATGTTTTACAGTAAGAGGTCTTTATAGATAGGAGCATCAGTAATGAATGTGGTATCTCCATTCAAATAGAGGCAATAGTTCTGTTCAAGCATGCTGCATATATCGAAGAAACATGCATAGTTTGTATTATTTATTAGGCCATAAAATGAACATTTGAGAAAAAAGTGAAGTAACAGCCAGGAGTGTAATGAAAACAGAGTTTATTCTATAATAACATGAAAAAATGCAATTGAAAGGTAGTATCAAGTAATAAGCAGAAAGTTTCTAAAACATAAACATTTCTGAAATACACAAATTTATATTTGATACCCTGAAAATCCACTTGACAGCCTTCATGTGAAGGCTTATCACTCTCCTTGGAAAATATATGTATTTTTTCTGTTGTTTCTCAAACTCCTGCCTCGGGATATAAGGCAGAGTTAACAGCCATATATGTGTGAATATGCATGGCTGTACTGCTGGGAGGCTCAAAATTCAAAGGCCAGATTTTCTAAACCGTTCAGGTTTCATCTAATTTTGGCTGACATACAGTTAAAAACGTTTGCATGAAGAAAGGTAAAATCACTTTCTGAAACAGAAAAATTCCAGCAAAAAAACGGAAGGCTACTGAAGCTACCAGCGTGTGTGCAGTGCAGTCCCTGGAAGCACACAAGGCTGTAAGGGCAGAGAGACCCTACTGGCACCTCTTGTAAACAGCACTGGGCTGGGCACAAAACAATGAGATGCCTTTCTCTGTACTCCAAACTGCCCACTTCATCTTGGTCTTTCTTTGCCAGGGAGCCAGGTCTTGAATGGGAGCAACACTTCGCTTCTAACCCTGGCATTGTTTACCTTTTGTAGGAGCATCGGGTAAGAACTCTTGTTACAGCCAGCTGGAAGTCTGAATGTTATCAGCTTGCTCGCCTCTACTCATCGCTTTCTGCACACATTTACAGATCAACAAAACGGAATTTAGACATCTTGGTCAATGGTGGAAACAGTGCTACATTCATTTTATTATTATATTTCTAAGTTGTATTGTAACTGATTTGCCAGTTGCAGATTCAAGGCCTTCTAGTTTAACACCCCCTAACCTTTGAAATCCTTTGCATACCCAAGTAGGACATTTTTTACTTTCTAGGTCTCCTGAGTAGAGTTCTTTCTCCTGAGTGGAGCATGGCATACCTCATCATCTTGCCCAAAGGCTGACGTCTAAATACCAGGCACATATTTAAAGCAAGGTGGCTACCCTTCCTCTTATAGCAAAGGGAAAGTTGCAAACACTGGGGAGGGTGAATCACCCAACCAACATTTAATAATTTTACTGCTAATTCCCTCCATCTTTCTAGTCATGATGAAGGCTGCAGAGAGACTGTACTGCTTCATTCTAACTGATATTTCCAGTGTTAATCTGCTACTGCTATTGTTAATCTGCTAAGAAAGCCTGTATTACATTTCTGTTTCTTTAGAAAAGAACATAATTTTGATAGGACAAGCTCAAAAAATCCACAATTTTTATCTCCTGAAATGTTTGGATCTTAGAAAACGTATATTGCATACAAGGACTGAGCTCCTCAGTGATAACTTCTTCCTTGTCTTATGCCATCCTTGGCAAATTCCTTAGCACAACAGTCAAGGAGTGCAGACTGAACAAGCTGCGGAAGGAAGGAATTCAATAAAAGAGGTCTGACAAGGTGGGGATGGAATGTTATACAAGGGTCTTTGAACGGGAAAAGAAAGGAATATAATTTTGAAAACATTCAGAGAAATGTGGAAATCTTCCAAGCTCTCAGCAGGTGCCACCATGATCTTAGATTTGGAGAAAAAAAAAAAGCTTCTGGAGGAAAACTGTGATCAGTGCAAAAAGTCATTTTCTCTTGCTGGAAATAACAGATCTGCAAAATGGGATTGCTAACTTCCTCACAAAATGGGACGAGATGAGAGCACTGGCACAGACCAGTACATCCAGAAAATGATTATAAGTGCATTCAGAGGATGAGTTGTTCAGAAGAATCAGAAACTTCAAGAGTTTTACAGGCTCTCAGGCAAAACTGACTTGTAGTGAAAAGGCCTCTTTGCAAGTAAAGAGCATCAACTATGATGCTGTCTAAAATATAGTTCTAGGTAAGACAAAAACATGGGTGCCAGTTTTGCTACTTCATTGTAGAAAGAGGGGAAGGATGCAAGTGCTGAGAATTCTCCGTACAGAATGGAAGCGCAGTTCTGGTTTACTACTTTGTCTTTTACTCTACAATTTTTGTATCTCAAAATATTTTAAAATCCAACAGAAAAAAAAAAAAAAAAAAAAAAAAGCTTGTTTTTTACAGCTCTTGATTACATGTGGTCACATACTGGATAAAGTTAGCTTAAAGTTAGCTTAAACATAGCTTATACTTGCACAGGGGTGGCTTAAGTGTAAAACAATAAAGAAACACCATCTGAATATGAACAAGACGAAAAAGGCTTGTGTAAATGTAAAAGGGTTGCCTCCTAACAGATTAAGACAAGAATTTTCCATAAGGTGGGGGTATATGTTGCCTACATCTTTGCATATAAGGGCAGGGGCTAGGTAGCCATTTCTCACTCGGCTGCTAAGAAAAGCCACAGGTCAAACGGGAATAAAGCTAGTTTCACTACCCACTTTTGGAAAGAGGTAGAAACAGGAAGGAACAGCTTGCACCCCTCGCAGTCTTTCTTCTCTATGCTCAGTATCAGTCCTGCAGTTGTTGGCTGGCACACAAGAAACATGCCTCAGCCAGCAGGACCACATTGCCTTTTTGCACTAAGATAGAAAACATCTGGTAAGCATAATCTGTAAGAAGTGAGGGGAAGAAAATGGAATAACTAAGTATTTCTTATACCAGATCCACTGCCTATGTTAAATATCAGCAGGAAAGAACTTCATCTTGATATATAGCACAGAAATCAAACCTATATACAAGTGAAGAGATATATTAAGAAGTTATCCAGCACAGTGGCCATGAGTCTCTGTATCATAAAGTTAACAACACAAGTATGAAAAGTGAGCTTTTTTTAGGCTATATATTTATTAGAAGCAGTACTAATGTATGAATCCACCTTGGAAGAAAATAAGTGTCCTTGAGATGTTAGATTCTATCAGCCAAATTGAATGTCTGCATCAATGGCTCTCCCTAAAAGTCATAATTAGGTCATTAAAATATATTTAGAAAAATAGCCTGTAAAATAAAGTTAAAAAATACTCACCTTCATTTTATTTCATAGGTCACTGTTATACCATCTAATAAGATAATTAAAAACATGCAAGCAGCTGGTACTGAGGCTAAACAGATTAATGTAATAGTCTGTAGTCATATGTGCTGGCAAGGGGTTCACCTCTTTGGCGAGGAGAAGGTCAGCTGCCCTTGGGAAGGCAAGAGAAAGACAGTAATTCTACTTCCCAGTGGCACTGCATTGCAGATAGTGAAACTACAGACCCACACCTATTTTTCTTTTCCTTTTGGCAAAGTCAACCTAATCTGCACATCCAGAAAAGGCTTCAACCGCAGCAGTAAAATAATACAGCATAATAGAACTCAAACATTTCCCCCAACTTTATGTTTTAAATATGAGACTTACTAAATGTCTAAATACTTTTTCAATTTTTTTTCTAAAAGTGAACTTCAAATTTTGGTAACACGGTTCTGAGAAGAATTTCCATAATATCTTATTAAAAAAGCATCTTCTCAAGTATACACATACTTCCATCAGAGCCTCAAGACCAATCAGAAAATTCTCTGGTTAACCTGACAGGATGCATTCAAACTTGCAGAATATTTAGAAATATATGTGCCAGTCACATGTGATTTTCATTTACATTACTTACAAAGTTTATGACCTAGAGGGTAATGCTCACTATCTGAACACAAACAGCATTAAATCTGTGCTGTGACCAATGCAAGCAAGATCTACAAACTCTAACGTGACAAAAAAACAAAACAAACAAAAACAAACAAAAAAATAAACCCATACCACACAAATAGTTATGGGGCACTATAAATATATCAAAGAGTAACAACCAGGCATCCTTTATTAGTACAAACACACACACAGAGTCTTATATGAACAGTATAACCTACTAGAACCCTGTATTTTGAAATAAAGTGTTCAAATCAAGTAACAACCCCCTCCTACCACCATGTGTTTTTTTGTTGTTGTTTTCTTGTTTTTGTGGTAAAAACAACATGCTCTTAAGAGCACTTTCCAATTGCTAAAATTTTAAATTTTGCTATTGCAAAACACGTTCACATTTAAATATTTTTATACATTTGGAGTTGCCTCTTCCCCCAAATTGTAAAGATACTACTACTGAGAAAAAATAAAGCAGTTTTTGCTTCAGTGAAAATTTCCCATTGAATTTTGCATTTGGTAGCCTTCTGCAAGCATGACATCTACAACGATCCAATGACATCCATGTCTCTTTTAGAGCAAAAACCACTAGCCAATCTCTTTAATAAAGTAGACTGAAACACAGTGGATAAACAAGACTCATCAGTTTTATCAAATCAGTAATTTACTGAAACAATATTCATTGAGAACATCCTAAAATAAATAAAAATCCATAATGAGTCTTTAAAGAAATAACATACATTTACCATCGTTACTCTTCAAGGTAGTTTAAGATTCCCCTTTTCGTCTTTCAAAAGGTATCAGCTGCTCATTTTTACATAACACGCAGCCCAGAGCTGTAACTATCAACACACTATTCAACCCAACCAGCAAATTTACAGCCAGTCTCATTATATGATGGCAATTACTTGCCACTGAGCAGAAAATATTCATTTCACACCTTAAACACTGTAAATACTACTTAATAACGGTGCTGGCTTGGCAACTATTAAAAGCCAGAGGTTTATTTTATGTATACATATATATACATACATACACACACTCACAAACATATATACTGTACTATCTTGCTTTATCATCTTGCCTCTAATTATAACAATAATATTCTGGCAGTGGTATATGGGACTGCTCCTAAAATAATAATTAACTTCAGTTTTCTAAGTTGAGCTGTAATCCTCTCTGACAGAATATGATTATTTTTCAGTGGAATTCATAGCCAACATCATATTTATTATATGCACTTTGGACTAAGGAATATGGAGATATAAAGGCCAACTTTATCCTCCACTTACCTGTGGAGCAGTAAGGATTGTTTGGCACACTGGAATAAGCCTAGGACACTACAAAGACCATTCTAATTAGTTTGTAGTAACAAAGGGTAATATTCCAGAAGTGTTGACAAAACAAAAGCATAAGACCCATATGCATATATGTGTAAGTCTTTTGAGTCCTGAGACTGATGGGTCAGTGCTAAGCATTGAATTTTCCAGCACTGCAATCATTTCCTGTTAGTTATTTGACCAAAACAGTGCAAAGGAGATGCAGCAGAGTTTAGAGTCTGGGTGTCTTATGCATGATCAATCCACACAATTCTATGCAGACAATGTCTCAGGCTGTGCAGCCTCCATCAATGAACCACAGGCTACCTAGACTGAAGGCCGAGGATCCACTGTGGTGCAGTCTGACTGAAGTAAATGGTGCCATCCTTTGTCCTCCCACTTACTCCTACAAATACATTCTAGTTGCTTGCCTTACTCTGGCATTGATACTCATCCAAACGTTTAGCAGGCTGGCACCATGAACCAAATCAGCACAAATCGTGCCCTAGCTGGGTTAGTTCAGTCCTTTGGGACCAGCTCACTAACGTGAGTGCATGAGTGAAGAAGGGGTAGGATGACAGCGTTAGGACCCCAACTCCACAGCTTACTCTCATATAACCAGAGCTGAAGCTGGCTTCTTCTTCAAATTTTACTCTAGCAGGTACAACAGCTGAGGCTCTTGAGTTAACAAGCTTTAGATATAAGTGTCCTGGAATTAGTGGCAGAGAAGAGCTCTCAACACCTTCCTTTTGATAATCTGGCTAAATTTTGTCCTGCCTATTTTTTAGAGGCTGCGTCATGGACTGCTGTGGGTTAACTCTGGCAGGCAGCTAAGTGCCACACAGCCTCAAGCTCACTCTACCCCAGAGGGATGGGGGAAAGAATTGGAAAGGTAAAAGTGAGAAAACACTTGGGTTTAAATAAAGGCAGTTTAATAAGTAAAGCAAAAACTGTGCCTGCAAGTAAGGCAAAATACAGAATTCATTTCCTACTTCCCATCGGCAGGCAGATGTTCAGCCATTTCCAGGGAAGTAGGGCTTAATCACATGTAACAGTTACTTGGGAAGATAAACGCTGTAACTCTGACTGTCCCTTCCTCCTCCTTCTTCCCCCATCTTTTACTGCTGAGAGTGATGCCATATGGTATGGGACATCACTTGGGTCAGCCTGGGTCAGCTGTGCTGGCTGTGTCCCCTCACAGCTTCTTGGGCACCTCCAGCCTCCTTGCTGGCAGGGCAGTGTGAGAAGCAGAGAAGTCCTTGGCTCTGTGTAAGTGCTGCTCAGCAACAACTAAAACATTGTTGTGTTATCAACACTGTTTTCATCACAAATCCACAACACACAGCACTGTTTGAGCCATGAAGAAAATTATCTCCCTCCCAGCCAAAACCAGCACATGATCTCTGTATATAAGCTTCTAACCCGAAAAGCATGAAAATTATTCCGGATGGTATTTTTGAGCCCTTTTTAAAAATTGTATGTTGCAGGAGTTAGAAAATGCAAATGTGACAGAGAACTGAGCCAGGAACCTGAAATGGATCTGCTAACATATTATTCTTAAAGTGAACATCCTAACTACCCTCAAAGGGTTTTGCATCATCTAGGTTTTATCAGAACATAAATTAGAACAAAACATTTACTGGAACACAGAAAACTGAAAGGATTTGGCTACCCTGGCCAACTGCATCCCTGCATTATTTTCGTTTTCAATCTTGCTCTCAGACCAGAAGTTTTCTCTGGGTGTTTGAATTGCAACAAACTCTTTGTTGCTCCCTCTAGGTCCTTATGAAAAGTCTTGGGTGGTTTCACTCTGCTGGGTTAGCTGAGCTCCACCACAACCACTCTCTCACTCCCCTCTCCCCCCGAAGAAAAAAGGGGAGAAAATATGATAGAAGGGGCTGAAGGGTTGAAGTAATGACAGGGAGATGACTCAACAGTTACCGTCATAGGCAAAACAAACTCATCATAGGGAGATTAATATAAGTTATTGCCTATCACTATCAGACTAGAGCAGTGAGAAACTAAAAAAGAACTATAAACACCTTCCCCCATCCACACTCTTCCACCTCCTCCCCCTGAGCAGCACAGGGGAACAGGGAATGGGGCTGCGGTCAGTCCCCAACACTTATCTCCACCATCCCTCACGGTCCCTCCCTTCCCCTGCTCCCTGTGGGGTCCTCCCACAGGATGCCGTCCTTCCCGAACTGAGCCTGCGGGGGCTGCCCACAGGCAGCAGCTCTTCAGGAACTGCTCCCACACGGCTCCGTACCACGGGGTCCATCCCCCAGGAGCAAACTGCTCCAGCATGGGTCCCCCATGGGTGGCAGCTCCCCCCAGACCCCCTGCTCCTGTGTGGGCTCCTCTCCACGGGCTGCAGCTCCGGCCCGGGGCCTGCTCCTGCGGGGGCTCTCCATGGGCCGCAGCCTCCTCCAGGCCACATCCACCTGCTCCACCGGGGGCTCCTCCATGGGCTGCAGCGTGGAGATCTGCTCCATGTGGGACCCATGGGCTGCAGGGGGACAGCCTGCTCCACCAGGGGCCTCTCCACAGGCCACAGGGGAACTGCTGCTGCCTGCCTGGAGCTCCTCCTGCCCTCCTGCTGCGCTCACCTTGGGGGCTGCAGGGCTGGTTCTCTCTCCTCTCTCTCAGCTGCTGTTGTGCAGCAGTTTTTGCCTTTCCATTATCTGCTCTCCCAGAGGAAGAACAAGTGACACTCATGGGCTCTGCTCTGGCCAGAGGCAGTTCCCTTTTGGAGCCTGCTGAAACTGTCTCTTATGTAACATGGGGCAGCTTCTGGGCTCTTCTCACCCCTGCAGTCTCCCTGCTGCTAAACCATTGCCACGCATACCCAATATACATCCCTTAAGACCGAGCTGCTTGCTCTCTGCTCTCCTCAGCAATCTCTCAAGCCTCCAGTCTGCAGCAGGTTCTCCACTTGTGTCCCTCCCAGCCACCCACCACCTGAAGGCTCCTCATGGAGCTTGTTGGCTCAAGAGCAGGAGATACTCCCCACCTAATCACAGCCAGGACAAGGCAAACAGGCAGGTTCCTCCTGCCTGCCGGGCCACAGCACTTTGAAGTACAGGCTACAGCAGAGTACAAAGAAAGAACAAAATAGATGCCATTCATCATAGTTTACTAAATGAATCCAAAATAATCTGATGGTAGGCTTGTTTTATTTTACCATACTTAAGCATACTCAAAATCAGATGAAGCAATTCTAGTTAGCACAAATCTTACTATTAATTTACCAGTCACAGGGACACAGATTCAGCATTTTCAGCAGAGGCAGTATTTTGCTGTCTGAATGATGAAACTACAGATCTGTGCTTTAAAGTACAAGACATCCTCTGGTATTTACCCACGCAAAACTCAAGTTTAATGACAGTGCTGCAAAAAGTTCCACAGCACCATATTTCTTTTACTGGCATTTGCTAACAGCAGAATTGAAATATTAACTTGCTGTCCAAAACCCTCAAAATTTAACAAATCCTGGTTTTGTTTGTTTGTTTTAATTGCAATAATTAACAAATAGAGTTCCATGCGGTCCATAGAGCCAGTTATGTTGGAGAAAATCAGAAAGGTGACCCCGATCAATTAAATATTTCAACATTTAGCTTAACTTCTATTATTTTAAGTTAAAATTTCTACTTTACTGCGTACTTAAGCAAACAAAAAGATTTAGGCTTACAGACAGCCAAAACTTTCATTAGTTAAGTGTTCTGAACAATTTTCTAAAAAAAATCTAGAAATAAGTTTTCCAGGTCATTACTTACTTAACCCTTCATCTTCAGTCTATTGACTGTTGCAATTTAGATTGTATGAAATATACAGACCTGTTCTTTTGTTTTACATAGATTGTATTTATTACATTGAAACTTTTTAAAATTGGAAAATAAATACCAGAAATTACGAACCTGTAAGAAATAAATGTTCCAGCAGAATCTGAGGTGTGGTGTGTGCTTCCATTTTCATTTGATCCTCCTAATACAAAATAAAAAGAAGATGCTTTAGTTATAAGATGAATCATGGGAATAAATAATACAGCATCAGTAAGTATTGCACCTGATTTTACTGCACATGTTAATTTTAGTTTATGATAAAACTTACTTAGCAAATTCTCAATTCTGCATCTTGTAATCATACAGCTGGCAATAGAAAAAACTAGCCACCACGTTCAATTTGGAGCCCGAATATCCTGGAAATCTAAGATTTAATATTACTAGAAGTTTTCATTAGGACCTTCTCATCTTATTAAACAGAATTTAACTAGCATGAGAATGTATAAATTTGTCTATTTTGTGAAAAACTTAAGTTGACTGTATGACACCAGATTTTTCTTTCATAGCACATGTTCAGAGCTTCTCTGAAACTACCTAAATAACATGTCTGTAAAACATCTTGTTTTACATGCTGTGGGATAAAAACATACATAGAACAGTGAAGCTGGGAGAAACCAAGAAAAAGGAGTCCCTCCTCTCTATAGTAACTACATCTATTGAAGGATTGTTAAAAGCCAGAAGGAATCTTCTATTTTTCAAAGTAAATTTATTCATGTCCTGTTTTATACTATTTGTTCCTGCCTATCTTATCAGGTAGCTTAATGATTTTTCTATGTCCTTGTATGTTGCCTTAATACATTTATGGATAGCATCGTATAACTTTATAGCCTCTGTTCTGCTTACTGAAACCAAGTTCTTTCAGAATTTTTCCTAAATGAGGCTCCCTAATCTCTGCTTTGTTTAAATCAATCCTTCTGAAACATGGAAAAGAAGGAACAGCAGATATAAACAGCATATTAAAAGTTTATTCAAGTTGAGTCTTTAGACATTGCTTTTTCTCCTCTACCAAATACACTGCCTAATACAATCTATAGTCATGCCACACCATGCTGTAGTTTCACAGCCATCCTTAACCAACACTCCTATATGTTTACTTTCCATTTTTAATTACAAAAATAAGTTGTGCTTGTGAGTACAATACTGTATTTCCTATTATTTAATGCTCTTTCTAGTCCTCTTTTCCTTAGAAAGGATCAGTCCTGCCTGAATATTCTTATTGTTTGCACTGGAACCCACCTTTAATTTTTATTTTTTCACAGATGTCCATCAGTGCAGTCTTCCACTTTGCATCAAGACAATATATGAAAATATTCATTGGGTAAGATCAGTTCCACCATAAACTGATTAAGAACTCCACTAAAAATAAATTCTTTCATCAAACAAGTGCCACCACTGTACAGTAGATAATTTGGCAAAGAAGAATTAGAATGGCTATAGATAAAGAAAAGTGTAGCCATTTTCATAGATCACCTAGACTGGTAAAGACCTTCAAGATCAATCATCAAGCCCAACCATTAACCTGACCTACCGAGTCCCATCACAAAACCACATCCCTTAGTGCCACATCCACACATCTCTTAAATACCTCCAAGGATGGAGACTCTACCAATTCCCTGGACAGCCCCCTCCAATGCTTGACCACCTTCTCCACGAAGAAATCCTTCCTAAAATCATATCTTAACCTAGGCTGGCACAACCCAGGGCTGTTTCCTTGTGTCCCATCACTTGTTACTTTTCTTTTTTTTTGATGAGTGACTGTGAAAAATTAAGTAAAAACCTATGTGCCAGGAAAATATGTCCTCCCAAGAACGTGTCCCCAGTGATATCTTAGATATTTCTATATTTCAGTGACAGGGATGTGTGAAAGGTGGCTAGCTTTATTTATTTATTTATTTAAACTTATAAAAACAAACAAACAAACAAAAACCCAGATCGATTGAGTCTAATATTTGTAAGTATTAATCCCAGATTGACCAATTCAGAAACATAACACCTGGTATTTTAAAAGTACGAAATGTATGAAATGCCATTCCTCACTCCACCCCTCACTTATTTAGCATGAACAACTGTTGGCAAAAAACTTCTCTTGTTATAATAAACACTCTTCCATGATGAGAAAAAAAGTTAATCTTTTGTGAGATGAGGTCCAGAAGACGAACAGAGAAGAGAATGAGAAATTGAAACCTATGGATCCAAAAAGAATATTAATGTTTATTTCTATGACTTTGGCTGCATTTGCATGCTCCATTATCCTGACTGCAGTTCTTGAGGTTTTAAAACTTCTACATTCATGAAGCATGGCATTTTTAATCTTTCTAATAAACTATTTGCCCTGCCCAAAGGGTCTACTGGGTTCTGTGAAGAAAACCAGAATTTTGGTGAAAAAAAAGCTTCTTTTTCATCAGGATCCAACAATGAATATTTGGTGGGATCTGCTACATCCACTGAGATTAAAAGGACACTCCAGGAGTCAGCTGTCCCTCACAAACGACTATGCTTATACTATTCTTTGTTCTGAAGTACTCTCCCAGAAGAAAACAACAATTTCCTTTCTTTAAATAACCACTGCAATTCTTCAGCATTCTTAATTGTATGCCCACTGTTAATAAATCTCATACTCAGACAAGTTACTGTTACTTTTTGAGAGCCACTTTGCTGCTCCATCTTACCATTAGCAGCAGCTATCAAAGCTGGATAGGAGCAGGTACATTAAGCTCTCATAGAGAGGATTTAGTTGAGTGGGCTTTTTTGTTGCTGTTGTTGTTTTTTTTGTTTGTTGTTTTCCTGCTCTATCCCTTTTAAGACAGATATATCTGTTAACAATATCCTGAACGATGATTTAGATGCCTGTTATTTGAAGTGATAAAAATGACAACGCAAAGTGAAAAGTATTCATTTGACTTAAAAGAGGATTCCTTAGATTTCACCTACTGTTATCTGAAAGTCTTTCTAGCAAATCCTGGTAAGCTTTCATAGTCAACAGTTTATGAGAACAACCAGGACAGGTGCTTCACTAACTAATGACAATAAGCTGTGGGAATCCATGCCCTGGATCACCTCTCCTCAGGCAAGTTTCAGTTAGCCTTGCTTTTGAAAGGTATGGTGAACATCCAGTGGAAAACAGAGATTACTTGTATAGTCAGTAATAATGATCCAAGTTTCTGGTAAAATTAGGATGTATACCAAAGAATTATGAATACAAGATTCATGATACTGGTAACTGAACTCCTTTAAAAATGCTAACTGATTCCACACCATACTAATCTTTAAATCCTGAGACTCAAAAATGGGAAGAAGGACTCTGCTGAAGAAATAGAGGATGCTCCACCAACTCTGCCCCGCACCTCCTGAAAATGCTGCCGAACTTCAAATGCAATAGCTGGGGAAAAAAAAAAAAAAAAAAAAAAAAAGGTAAACCTCATCATACTTGCGGAGGCAAGAGAGGGGAAACAACCAGTACCATAACAAGCATTGTTAACAAAGTAAGGCTGAGTTAGCCAGCTTTCAGCCCTAGAGGAGTTACTGGTTTTAATGCAATAGAAAAACAAGGCAGTCCCTTCAAAGGGACTGAAAATCATCTGAATACCTTGCTGCTGAACTAACTGAGAAAGTCCCTTTCCTGGGAATGAACAATGTTTCTCCTGAAATAATTCTTTTGCTGTGTTTTAGTTAAGTCTTTTATTGTGGATGGAGACTGAGGGCTAAAGGGAGCTGGGACTCTGGTGGGTGGGAGCTGGTACTTCTGGACACATCTGTTTCCAGAGAATCTGCATAACTTGAAATTGATGCTTTTACAAAACTGTAAAAAAAGAGTATTTCAAATGCAAGCTTCTTTGGATTTCAGAGATACAAGGAGAAGGATTTGTAAATTGTACGTTTATTAGGGTACTAGATTCACAGAGAATGCAGAGACTTGTCACCTGCAGCAACTTTTTTTGTAAGAACACGTTTGAGACTATAGACATAGCATAAAATAGATGAACCCAGAATAAGGAGGAAGCCAAAGACATTTTCTGAACATTATCTGAAAACCACATGTAGAAACTGTAACAAGGAGAAACCTAATTTAAATATACACACTGTTTTTATATTTTTATATTTTTATTAAAAAAAAAAAAAAAGATGATTATGCTGGTAGTATAACCTCATCTCAAACAAAAGCTTTGTTAAGGTGCAAGGCACAGCTCCCAGTTAAGGCCATAAGAAGAAACTGGATAGCATTGCAGAGCCCTTCATTTCAAGAGCAGGAAGATGCTCTGGGTACCTACCAGGCACAATGAGCACCTTGAGCATGTGCTCAACAAGAGTGAAAAAGCATGTGAAGAACCATGGAGGGATCAGAGATTCCTCAATCATCTCCTTCATTACCTCTCTGAAAACAGCTATCGTGTGCAAGATGCAAAAATTCAGCACGACTCTTTATGGAAAAGAGCTGGGAAACATATCACAAACAGTGGCGGGTCTACTAAGACAAGAAGCTTGAGTGAAATCCCCTTCATCTATGCTATATTCCTAACTTTTATAAATAACTCTAAATTCTTGTCTTTTGAATGTATGTTTTGATACAGAAAAAATCTGCATATCTATCCATATGTATGTATGTACATGTGTGTATACACATGCATGCATGACTACTTGTGGGTACACAACACATATGCATCTATTTATATAGTGATAAACTATTTACCAATCTTGTGTCAACTATGAAAGGGTTTTATAGCTGTCAGTTTAGGAACTGGTGATAAAAGTGAGCCTGCTTAGGAAATCAAACTGTGCATTCCTCTGCTCATAAGTATCAAAATGGATACAGATCTCTTTGCTGACAAGTTTGCACTCTGCTTAATACTTTTTTTGTATTCTTATCAAAGTTTGAAATCTTGTTTAAAAACAAAAATTATTTAACAACTGTGAAAATTCAAGTTCAGGCTGATATAAAACACCCAATAATTAATGCAGTGTTTTATGATTAAAGACAAGGAAATTTTTAACACAAATACATGCTTGCAGTCTAAGGTTGTCAGTTCTTACAACATGACTTCCAAATTCCATGCTATATTCATTTTCAGCATATTTAAAGCTTAATAATTTAATGATTTATCCAATTTTAATTTATACTTTCAAAACCACTTTGAACAATCTGAGGTGCCACTGGAGATCATAACAGTGGTCCTGGTTAAGTCAAATAATAATTATAGCGCTTTCACTTTAAAGATGAGATTATTTTTAATTATTGAGTGAAGTACTTGCGGTACCATACTTATATAATTACGCTACTCATTAAATGGTTATTGAAAGCTGAAATGTAATTTTAATGACAGCTACCTATTTTTCTTTGCACACTTTATAGATGACAGATCAGTCAGGAATTCTAGTTTGCTCAAAAATCTTTGCAGCTGCACTGGTTCTTTCAGGTGTAAAACAATTAAGCCATGCTTATTTTAAAACTAAAGATTTTGTTTCGTTAGATGATGTTTATATAATATGTAGAAACTAGTAAAAACAGAACAATAATGTATGGATATTTTTCTTCTTCACAATAGCATCAAAATTGTAGTCCTAATCTATATACAGTTCAAACAATATCCCTGAAAAACTAGTGACAATACAAATATGGAAGAATGATTTTAGTCAAAATGCATTCCTCACATAATGCAAACAAAAAAAAAAAATGCTTAACAGATTGCAGACCTTTATTGTGAGTATAAAGGGGTAATCAACATACAATAAGCATTTTACTATGCATTAAAACTATATATAATGCCACGAGACTCCTTTGCTTTTTGTAACACCAAGGTTCACAACTCTTCAAACATAAAATTCCTTCATACTATTTACTCCACAGATACATATTCATCAAACTGATCCGCATAAAATTTACTTTAATATATAAGAATCTCTGACAATTGACACCACGGAGTTTTAGTCTCAAAAATGAGCATCTGTATTTTAATTCTTTATGTGCAATGTTTGAAATTCAACATATCTGTTCATTGTTCCAAAGGCCAGTACCGTGTTCAAATTAAGCTTTCCTTTTTCACAGTGAAAACCAAACAGAAGAGTAAATTTGTTTCATTAACAATATTAAAGCAAAGATTTCTGAGTTTGCTGGATGGGGAAAAGGCAATAAAGTTTTGAAGAGGGAAAAACTGCTTTGTTCCTTCAATCCCCTAGTTGAAATTAATTATAGCAAATGTTTATGAAAACATCTGTTCCATACAGTTATAAATTCTTAATTTTAGCATGGGCGATTCCAGGCTCCTCTATTATTTTGAAAGAGAGCAGTCTGACAATTGAAAGGTTTACAAAGGAACAGACAATTTGCATTTCTACAGCACCAAATATGCAGTTTGGAAAGTCTTCGGGATATCCGCAGCAAAGAAAAAATAAAATAAAATACAAGGCGACTAAGATGACTGAAGCTTTCTGATTTGGGTCCACCGACAGACCAGAATGGCCGTGGAAGAAGACAAAATAAAAAAAAAGGAAAAATAATCCCTAAACATAAGGCAAATTAAGATTTAACTACATAAACTAGACCTTTAAAAAGTAAAACATAGCGGAGTTATTGATTTCTCTGCTACGTATTTTGATAGATTTCCTAGCAATAAAGGAGCAATGCACAAGGCATTGCTTTATCATGTCAACAGAGGGTGCTGGAGAGTTTAAGATGACTTGCTCGCTGCTCCAGCTCTGAAGCTCAATCGTTTGTACAATAAGCCTTACACTGCAAACGATCTTTCGGACTTTTTACATAACACCCCTGCAACTACAGTGTTAAATTCAATTTGCACCAAATAAGCTTTTAAAATGATTAAATGGAGCAAGCTCGAAGCAGTGTACAGAAACTGAAAATAATGCCTTCAGCTAAAGAATTAAGTGCACTGCACTTCTGATATTTATAAAATAATTATTAGGCTGGAAAGTTGAAGAACATTTCACTCTGAGCAAGTTGTTGAAGTTTTCTGAAATAAATATGTCACAACTTTTTGGTGAGCAACATTTCAGGTACAAACCCAACTCTATCCCTTGCTTCAAATGCATTTAGCGTTAGATACGTACTTTCAATGCACATGTTGCCTGGTACAGATTTCTTTGTAGCATTTCAGTTCCAACTACTGTGCCCTAAAATATCGTATTTTGCCAGGAATTAAACAAAAAATGATAGTTAGCAGACTGCGCAGATAATTAACAGTTAGACTTTACCATTAGAAGGAAAAAGTCTTACACAGGGTGAAATATTTCACTTTTTTATGCTTTGATATTTATATGAGAAAAATATACAAAGCATTAATGGTGTTTTTTTCCCCTCTAAGCTTATGCAAGTTAGGAGAGGAACACAAATGTAGAACACAATAGAGTACCCGCACATAT
Organism: Oxyura jamaicensis; assembly: GCF_011077185.1. Classification (NCBI taxonomy): domain Eukaryota; kingdom Metazoa; phylum Chordata; class Aves; order Anseriformes; family Anatidae; genus Oxyura; species Oxyura jamaicensis. The sequence continues at coordinate 37,680,414 of NC_048894.1, forward strand.
GCTAATTTTGCAATAGTGAAAGCTGGTGACATTTGAAAGTAAGCAAGCAACGCTGACACAAAGGTGCAAAATCAAAGCTTGTTTTAGCCCTACAGAAAGGCAGCAGAACAGTCGAACAATATGATAGGCAGACACATTGATTTGCAGTTATGAACAAAAACTTCTGGAGATAATAAGAGTACCTTGTACTGCATGTTGCTTGAACCCAGTCAATTCCAGTGTCTTTTGGATTGCTGATTTATGACAATCAAGTGGCATCTTCTATGATCTTTGCATATAAAATCACAATTGCGTATGTGTATATGCATATATGAGTAAACTCTGTGTATTCTCCAGGTAAAATCTGTTTGAAATAATTTTATCTATGCACTTCAGTTTAAATTAAGGCACACAAAAATAAGAGGGTTTCCATTTTAAGTGAAACTGATTCCAAGTATTCACGAATCTTAATACCAACTCTGTCATTAGGTTAGCCCGCACATCCACGTACCACTTTTCCACATGCAAATGTATGTGTGAAAAAGTGTGGATGGCAAAACATATATATAAGTCTAGGTGACTGATTTCAAAATTAGAATATAGCATCAGTGTTTAAGATATATAGCCCCCTGCAGATGAATTTAAAATAAGATTTAGTAATATATATGTTCAAAACTTTTTTTTTTTATATTTTATTTCCTGATTAAGCTTCTGTGTTTACTAAAATAGGCTGAACTATAATTTCAATTGTACTATAATGTACTTTAAAACCAATAAAATACATAGAATAAGGAATTTTACTCTAGTACCACTGAACTAATGCACAGGCATGCTTGAGGAGAATTCTCAGGTGATTGCTATGTACTAATACCTTAAATAATTTACATCTGGAGGTGCTTTAATATAATGTGTTTGAGCATGATGGGATGGCCAAATTTATCTCTGGTGATATTCGTGATAAAAACTCTTCAGAAAAAGCACGTAACATGGAAAAATAGCTTACTTCCCATTCTGCAGAAACCACATAATATACTAGCTTATATAAGGAAACAACTTCCACTGAAGTTGGTAGTTCAGTAACGCCTGTTTTGAATTTATTACCAGCAGCAGTAAGACTGGTAAAATAAAATTAAAAAAATCCACCATATTTTTTTTTTCCAGTCTTTGTTTTCCCTAATGCACCTGTGTTTTTTCCCAGAGTTTATTAGGCCTAATTCTGTTCATATGCTCAGTTCTACAGTTTGTATCCACTACTAACATTGCTGATCATTTACATTATGTAACTTAAACAACATCCTAGGTCATCATCGAATGTGACTCAGACTCCAGAATTATATATGAACATTTTAATGTAGTTTAGTTTAAGTGGATACTCTATACCTAATAAATAATTTACTCTCTAACTTCAGTAAATTCTTTAAGAGCATATGCTGGTAAAAAAAAATAATAAAAAATAAAAAGGCAAATCAGCAAATCTAGCAAAACATAGAATTGAGTAATACATATAACTAGCGATGAGTACCACAATTAGACTTTGCACGGAAAGAAAAATCTTAGAAGTAGCGTGGAATCATTGCTACGAACTTGTTTTCCATGATACAGAAATGCCGAGTAACTTATCACTTGCTTCCAGAAGAATTTAGCTAATTTTAACTTATAAACAGCCTAAAAAGGCATTTGAGCTATAAATTGCAATAATCTAAAGATGGCAAGAGGCAATAAACATGAGTTAATGACTCAGCATCCTCCTGAGATAGCACTGGTCATACAGCTTTGCTTAATCTTAGACACGCACAATCAGTGTAAAAAGGTGGTCTCCAGAGACCATTTACACTGAGAGTAAGAAAAACATACTACCTTTTTATATGTTTGAAGGCTACTATGGTCCTTTAATTTACTTCAATTACATCCTATTTTTAACCACATTTGTATCTTATAGATAAATGCAATCCTTCTGTTTAGGATAATAAATCATATGTAAGCATGGTTTGATTTTCATATTCAAGAGCAGTAATGCATATTCCATTGAGTCCAGGAAAAAAATTGAGCCAAAAAAGATTGAGTGGAAGTTTTCTAACACTGCTGTTTTGCCAAGATTAAATGATAGTATAAGACAAACGAGAAGGGATTAAGTGCTCTTTTATTGAAACAGAATTGCCCTTCCAACACGAAGCTAGCTTTTCAGCTGAAAAGAACAGGTTTATCAGGACAAAGGCCAGCCAGCCAGGAAGCCGCGTGGTAGTGACATGCAGCATCACCTCCTGCAGTGTGTTAGGTGGTCTCATGATAAACAGGACCAGAGGTTAAAACAGTGCAGGAGCACTTCTCTGGTTGCTTTCTTTGCTCTTTCTTATTAAAGGAAGCTACTGTCGCAGGCTGGTGACTGGCAGCGCTACTGATGGATGCCAAAGGATTCTCCCGAAAGCAGAAAGTACTTTCTTGGACATGATTCCAAAGGGTAAATATATTTATAAACACCATAAAAAAAATCACACTGCTTCCCTCTGCCCAGAACATACACACAAAGGGGTATAGCACGGAATCATAGCACCCACTTGGCTACTGTGCTGCCACACGTGTAACCGGTTACTTGCTTGTCTTCGGCGGAATAGCAGGCAGCGTTTATGGCTAGGAAGCAACCAGAAACAATAAAAACAGCAGCAGCGCTGTTGCTGCAAATGGAAACCTGGAAATTCAGGCACACGAGGCAGCAGGGCTGCCTGGCATCCTGTGGAGGGGCTGGCACTGCCCCCCAAGAGCCAGCAACTCAGCTGTTGGCTTCAGCTCCGAGGAAGAGAAAACAGATCCGAAATCTGAAATCAGAAACTTGTCACAGAGATGAAAGCTGCGGGCAACGCCCAGACATTTATAAAAGTACATGATATGAGGTGAAGGAAGCCCCACGATGGGAAGCGGCCTGTTCCTGAACTACCCCGAGCCCTGGGGATGCACCTGGGCACCTGCAGCCCCCCCGCCACCCCTAGAAGCTCTGCTGCGGTGCCTCCCAGCTGCGGCCTGCTCCCCCCTACCACAGCTCCTCTCTGCACTGCTGGAAGCAGCAGGAGGGCACCAGGACATTTATACCGGTTGCTGTACCCTCCTCGAGACTCACACACAACTGCTTCCGTCACATCTATAGGTCCAACAGGCTACTTCAGATTTGTATCAACATCAACCACAGGAAAATCTATTAAATTAGTTAAAAATAGGATCCTGCCGTTATCTACTAAAAAGGCATGTTTTTAATAATGTAACTACTTAACACATTTTAGCAGCACTGAACACACATAAAAGTAAGGAGATAGCCAATGGTTTATGAAAGTATGAACGTAACACCTCAGAAATGTGTATGACTTTTACTTTATCATTTGTAAATACAGCAAAAAGCACAGTTTTTCACTCCTTAACAAATCTATTATGCGAATGATTTTTAAGAAACAACTTACTGTCCGGGTAAAGTTTAAAGTTCTGTGGGTAAAACTTAAAGAAGATACTCCATCAATAACAAAGTCTAGAAGTAGAACAATTCTAGTGCATATTTTTGTTTGTTTTTTAAATATTAGGATACCTTCACCCAGTGAAGCACCAGTACCTGGCACACTTTAGCAAGATGGTCTGAAAAAAGCCAACAATCTAAAGGCAAATAACACTGTTTCAGTCTCAAGTATTCAACCCTGAAAAGGGATGCCCCTGCTGCCAATGGAACAGCCCTTATCCCAATCAAATGAACTATACAGAAGGAACTTGCATCAAAAAAGGACACCTGAGCTTAAAGTTGCCTAGCTTTTTTGTATAAGATGAATCCAGGAAGCTCCTGATCTGAGGATGTCTAATTTAAGGATGCTAATTCTTAGAATACATTATGTATCCAGCAAACCCATAGCTCAAATGACCACGAAATGGAGCAAAACCCTATTTTTTTTCTTTTAATATAAATTTTGCTGGTGGAAAAATGCCACTGAAAAGTATAAAAGAAGTACCGTGCTAGAACTTTTAAAACCGTCAAATCAAAATATGCCAAAGCCTATTAAAAACACTAGATATTAATCAAAATTCTTTTAAATCAAGCCTTAGTTAATTGAAGAGCACCAACTGTGCACTTTGCTGCTGCAAAAACAGATGCCTTTTGTAAATGACGGATCTGGAAAAATTTGAAGAATAAAGGTATGTATGCATTAGTAGTAAAGTCTAGATGTCTTAGAGATGAAAGTCCACAGCAATATCAGAATATAAAAATATATCTAAGTGACAACCAGAATGACAAAATGTTTCTCTTCATTATAGTGCAAGGTAGTCTGTGGAACAATGGTCCCTCTGTTAAGAAACATCGAGGAAAAACTCCACAAAGCATTTCTGTGAATAAGTATAAAATGTATCACAGGACAGATTTCTGTTCTCCACCCTTACCCTCCTGTGAGGACCACGACTAGTGGAAAGCCCTGGTGATGCTTCAGGATGGAACTAAGAATGCCAGTAGAAAGCATTTGGAAATGTAAGCATTATGAGACTTCAAAAACACGAATCAGACAAGTATGACTAGATTTTTCTTGCTGACAACAATTATATTGAAGTTTTCTAAAAGCCTGATGATTTAGCTTACACGGTAATAGGATAAATGCTTAGGAGTAGTCAAATTTTTCTAGACAGTTGCACCAGCTTCCTAAGACAGAAAATGCACAGCATCTTCTAGCCAGAGATAACAGTTTGGGTACAAGAAGAAAATGTCACTGAGCATCAGATTGCATCAATTTTTTCACCTTGGATTTTATGTAGGAAAATAAGAAAAGGTGTGATTCATGTATGTGCTTCATACTGAATCACTGAATCGTTTGGAGAGCAACAGAACAGTTCCGATAGACAACAAATTCTAAAAATAGCTTCTCTTTTTCTTCATATTTCCCCTTCCAAATTAGGGATGTGGCTATGATCTGCGATGCCAGATAACAGGGTATGGTACCTCTCTGTTCAACCGCAGAGGAGAAAAAAGCTCTGATCCAGAAACTTTGACTCTTCAATAATAAAGCTCTACATTCTCAACAAGGTTGGTGCTGTTACCTCCAGGAGTGTCCAGACAGCAGAGACCTCAAATGATAGGAAAGTAACAGGTCATTTAGGCATATCTACAATGTGATATTAAAGACTTGGAAGATTGGGTGCTGGATCTACATACACACAGTGACAGGAGGTGTCTTTCTTGAGCACAGACTTTATCTGAAAAAGTACTATATACTGTGACTGCGGGTTTTAAGACAGAGCAAGGAAGAATATATACGTCTGAATAAGTTTTCTGTTTCCTCTCATTGGAATGACAGTGAATAAAGACGAGGAAAATTACAGCATGTGAATACTAGTGTAATTACTGAATAGTTCCCCACATAATTATGCAAAACAGATCTATCCATAAGTTAACGTAGCCATTTTCTTTTTTAAACAGAATTTTCATGCCATCCGTCAGTCACCCCAAAACACAAACCTTAGATGACTTTCAGTACACAAAATGTACTCATTTGGTCTGTAATACAAGCAACGCATGTGAGTAGAAATAAAGGTTTAATGAAACAAAATAACATTCTCCACTAGGGAAAACACATTTTGCCCAAAGAAAAACCTAATGTAAATAAGTGGAGACTTGACTATTTGATAAATATAGCCCCAAAGGTTATATGTTTACTGAAAGAATATAAATATTGTACGCGATGTAGATTTTTTTTTATTTGACTAGAAACATTAATTGCTTTCTAAATACAATAATATTCTTTCCTTTCAAGCTGTGAGGTCTCATTTCTTTTACTGCAACACGTAACCAATTACCTAACAAAAATGTTTACATTAATCACAATGACTCTATATTTTAGCTTTTATACCACCAATTTTATTTTTGCTTAGAACTGAACTCCCTCGGGCATTCTTTCATGCCAACTGTTAATTTCTATCAGTGATAAAGTTCCCTTAAGCTTCTTTTAACATCTACTGGACATGACCTCATAAAATTTAATGCCATTCATTAACCCTAAGCACTTAACTTTACACAGTAGTGTCAGGCATCTGACTTTTCAGTGCATGAGAAATCCAAGGGGGAACTGTTTGAGAGATACAAATTACCAATCATTTTATTAGTAGAAAGGATGGCAATGAACAATATTAAAGGATGAATCAAGACTTTAGGAAACATAGGGTTCTTACAGTGACTTCTAATCTACAATTATAAAACTTTTGCACAAACGAAATAGGCTGCAACACGGTAATTTTGGCTTGTCAGTGGACTAAAATTCAAAGTTGAGGCTGAATGCCAGGTTTTTAACACCATCTGAAGTGGATATGATTTGCAGTCGTGTTTTTCTTGGGTGTTCAGTAGCCTTCACGAATATCAAAGGGGCCCAGCATCCAGGACCACCTCACATTCCAAAAGGCAACACAGCAGGAAGACTGGGGTGGAATAGAAGAAGCAGTTTTTTTTGAAGTGCTTCTCACTTTCTTCCTACAAGAGCCTTGCCTAGATTTAGTTACAAATTGGTGGCTGTTCCTCTGATTTTGGTTATGTACCAAGAAAGATTTCCAAGGGACAGCACTGTTTTTATTTTCCCTAAGATGCACAGATGGGTGATGTCTGCTTAACTCATTTAACCATATTTCCCAGTGGCTTCACACATGTTGGATAAAATGTGGAAAATTCTAGAGGTGAATGAAAAATACTTAGTAACAATTTTCTGGCTTCTCTTGGGCCATTCAAGGACATTCCTTGTGGGGAGTGGAAACTGACTGACAGTCTGTCAAGGTCTTGAGTACAAAAAGGGCACATTGTTAGGAGAAAAAAAAGTGCTGTATTTATTATTTCTGTTGGCTCAAGAGATATCTAGGCACCCTATGTGAAAAAGGACAGTGCTACACAGCTAGAAACATGGTCCATCATATCTCCAGATAGCAATCTGCTTATTCATCTCTGTTACAGAAAATCCCCTCGCTGCTGCCCCCCTTCCCATGGCTGTATGTAGGACTCATTTTTTCTTCATGTCACAGTCTGTTACAGTCTGGGTTAAGCAGTTTATGCTGTTGGAGCATTTCTATACAAATTATACAAGGTGGCAATAAATTGTTTCATGAGAACCCACGTGAGATTCGATGCTGATGTCTCTAAGTGCTACAATTTTATTTATTTATTTTTAAGCAGCAAAAAGAGCTGGTTCTCAGAACTAAGCAGTAGCTCCTGAATTTACTGATTGGAACTGGAAAATATATTCCCCACTACTCTATAAATCTAAACAGATGGAAGTCATTTTGCTCAAGCTTTATTTCTGCAGAAAGGTAACTCTAAGCAAAAGGCAGGTTATTACAGAACTGAGGTTTTGACACACGAACAATTGTAATCTCTGGTACCAGCCCTGTCTCAAATTTCTCTGAATGACTATTTTAGCTATAAAACATACATAACAAAAATCTACAGTCAATACATACTTCATACTACTGAAAATGTTTTTGCATCTTGCATGCCACTGGTCTAAGATTACTTTAGCATAATTATATCATGATGCAACATCAGTAAGCGTGCATCAGTTGGAAAAGTTTTTATTGCCTAATAGCAGGGAATGTCAATAAAGCAGATGTACACTAGGTCACATGACAATGGCAAACAATTGGTCTGTATTTGGCAAACCAAAGTATTAAAGTTTTATAAACACCAAGTATGTTACATACTTTTCTAAGAATACAGATGTAAATCTCTGCACAGCATAAACACTTGTGCTGATCAACATAAAGATACTGCTGTGATAGGTACTTTGAAGTTGTAGATAAGAGCTCAAGCTGAAAGATGCCAACAAAAATGGAAGTTTATAAAGAATCACTGCCAGACTCTTAAATGTAGTAGCACTTGAGGGACTTTCTGTAATATAAATAGTAATTACCTTCAATGCAGAATGTATTTGCAAAAATAAATATACTGGTGCATATACCAAAACTCACAACTCATTTTTCTACTTACAAAACAAACTTCAAAATCTGTAAGTTCTGAGTAAAACCAGCCCTCAGTAATCTTTTGCTGCTCTCCACCTAATATGTAGTGTGCAAATATGCATATATGTGCACACATATACGCAGCCACTGCAATATACATACACAAACACTACAGTCCTGTGTGAGGGCATCTACCCTGCAGACAATTCAATCCATCTCTCAAGTGACACCCACACGTGCCTGCACACACAAAAGCAGATGTGGCATTAAGATTTACAAAGTTATTGAAACTTTTAACAAGTAAAACGCATCTTTACTTAGCTACACCAGAATGAGGAATAAAGGGGTTTACATATGTTCCAATTCTAAACCTATCAATCAAACCCATGTTATTCCTTTGGGAGCTTATTTACATGCATATTTATCAGCCTCACATGCTAATTCCCTGCTGTTTTATGCCTGCGAGGCATGTTTATGAGTCATAATTGTTGATCTCATTTGATGTATTTCACTGAAGTAAGACATTATTCAGTTATGTGGCCTAATGTCAATGAATTACGATGACCTGATCTTCGAAATGCAACTTGCTCTTTAATTTTTATTAGAGCATAACTTATTCAGAAGAAGAAATACACAAAAATGGAAGATAACATGCTTTTGTAGTCACTTCATTTAAACATCTCATTTTTGAAACACTCCTCCCTACCTCTAGGCAAAGTTTAAGAAGTGCAATTTGTAAACACCAAATGAAAAGAATTTTTGCCTGAAATTAGTAGATGTTTCTCTGAATGGGATCTTGTAGAAGTGTTTTTATTTTGTTTGCACCAGCCAAAAGACAGGCCTTTGGAGCACTGGCATATGGTTTGGAAGAGGAAAAAATAGACCCAATCTCAAGGGCTCAAATTGTTCTTTGCCTTAACTTCATTAAGATAGGAACGAGATACGGACTTAGGAGCAAGTGGTAAACGAGAACTACTGCAATAACTCAACATGTCCCCAAACTGACTCACCTCCTTTGATAAAAAACAGTGTCAATTCGTAAACAGAAAATCACTTGAGGGCCAAAGACCTGAACAGTGGAATAATTAATAAGGTGGACAAACTTTCTTGGGTTGCTTGCCCACCAAGGGCAAACCAGGTGGCAAGGCAGACAGGACACTGGCAGGTGAACACGGCCGTGGTACAATTCTGCTCCCTTTGCAAAGACTCATGCCAGTCCTCCAACGCCTCAACTAATCTTTGAAGGATTAAATTACCTTTAAAAAAATCAGATTAATAATATTTCTCAGTAATCATGCCTATTTTTCTAATGCAATTATAGCATGGAGGAATCAAATCAATAAAGTAATTGGCTATTTTTTTTTCTCTTGCAGTGAAGACTTGTTGTCATTATAATAAGTGCCCAAATTGGAAAACATAAAGTCTCGGGAAGTGTTGACACAATTTGTGTCGCTGTAGGAGCCATAGTGTAAGCAGCCCCCCATATGCTAGGCCAACAGCTTACCATTGTACACATAATTTACTACACGATATTCAGATGTCACCACTTCCCATCTTAAGATTCAGTACTGTTTTAATGCATTTACTGTCATTTTGTTAAATATAACAAATGTAACTATCAGTTGACAATTGACTTCAGCATCACCAACATTATAAGCATTCTACAATTAACAGATTATCACAGTTAATACAATGTCTAACCCAAATATCTCTCTCTATATATGTTTAGGTATGTTCAACAGTTTCAAAGTCACTGCTCTGAGCTACAGCTTTGGCAAAGAACGGAGTAATATGCAAAAACAGAAAACTGTATTTAGAAAAGTAATGCAAATGCTTGAAACCAAATGCAGGGTCATTTTTTTCCATAGAAATTTCATTTTTAAACTGACAGTTATGAGTAAGTGTCTTTTAAACGGCAGAAAACCTGCAAGCATCTTCTTAAATTGTAGTATCTAGAAGACCTGTAGTATCAGAAAGATCATATTAATTCTGCACATGAAAAATCTGCAGCAGATTTTTCATGTGCAGAATTAAATCTGTAGTTTTCATTTACAGCTGCTTTTATGACAAAATTATCTTTCCTGCAAAAATTAAATAAATGATAAAAAGCCACAGGCTTTATGTAGTATTTTTCCAAATCAGAAATATACTTCTGATAGAAGTATGCCACATACTTCTTTAAAAAAAAGAGCTATTTTCTTGAACGAGCAGTTATTCTAATAGCACAGTTACAAGGGTGTAACTTAAGTTCATGCAAATGTCAAAGTGAAAAACTATCATGTCTTCATGACAAATAAATATCGCAAAAATGAATTTATAAAATACATTATATATAATCATGCAGAAAATCTTCAATTCCTGAACATTTAAAACAAAAGTTTTGACTGGTTACAGTCACAAAATCCCAAACAGGGCTAGAATCTTCCACAGTATAAGCTCTGACTTACATCCCTTCTTTCTTTCAAATTCAAGTAAGCAAAAGACTCAAACTAATCTGCAAGTGCATTATTTTTAGAATAGCAACAATTAAAGCTACACAACTTTATGGCAATAAAATCTCAGGCTTAATGTAGCTGATAAAGTTGTGGCCACCTAGCTGTTGATAATTCAGAATGGGGCTTTGTATACATTTGCAAAACAGTATTTTGTTTTGTACTTCAGCAAAGAGTGAAAAAACACTGGGTCACAGAAGTTTGGAGGTGGCCCTGTGGCTCAGTATCCTTCTCTCTTCCATTAAGATAGCATCTGCTCTGGCCACCAGTCATCAAATCAAATTTGATGAGAATTCATCTGAGTGCAAAGTAGAAATGTCCACTAATGGATAGATTTATGTTCCATTGCTCCACCCTTTAAATATTTGGAATGAAAAGTAAACAAAAGCAACAATGGTATCTTTGAATATTATGAGTAAGATACAGAACTTACATCCCCACCATACTGAAACACAAATATTTTCAAATCAAAAATATACTTCCACGCATATTATATGAGAACTCTATTCCTTCAATTGCATTTAGCACTGAAACACTACACAGATAATTTTTCCTAAGGTTAAATCATTGATTCCATTACAAATTCAATTTCTCAGAAGAAAAGAATTATCACCACCATAAAAGCTTTATCTGGATGAAGTTTGTGCCTTTTAACTTCTAGGAAGATCAAGAATAATAATTTGTAATGGGATATCAAAATTTTAATGGATAAATTTATCATATTGGGCTACTGGTAATATTTTGGTTACATGGTCCCATTTGCACTGAAGTGACTGGGATTTGTTCAAAAATTTGAGTGCAGTCTTCCTATCTCAGAGTTTATATATTATCCCTTACCACTCTAGTATCCAATCAGAAGCATTTAACTGCCAGCTGATTGTGCAGTTTTAAGATATTTCAAAGAATAATAGAGCTGATTTTTTTTTTTTTAAATATAATTTTTAACTGGCCATTTTAGTTTTCATGTGTTAAATTTGATTTCTAACCTTCTCACCTACATTCCATGAAATATGACAGACACAGGTATTCTGTTTACCTCTATAGGAGCTTCAGGGGAAACATGAATGTAGCATTGTGTTACCTGATTCACATTTTCCACTGAGCTGTATGTCTAGCCAGTTAATGCCCATAGCACCTGGTGGCATAATGCAACCATAGAAGCAGGATGCAGCGTGTACTTTAAAGATTCTCCTAAGAAGTTCTAGTACTTTGCTTTATCTTATCCCAGGATCTGGGAATGCTGAGATACATAACAATGACAAACGAAAACAAATCAAATCAACTTTGATAACTACTTCATCAAGCTGTAGCAGCATTCATTCATCTTGTGGAAAAATCGTATTTTAATAGTAACACACAGACATAAAAATTTTATATATATATATATTTTGCAATATATATATATATATATATTGTCCTGTGGTTTACAAAAGTTTAGGGAATAGTTTAATGTATTAAAAAACTTTAACTTTATTTGATTACCCATAATAATGAAAAGATGACATTCATATCGCCATCTTCTGAAATATTTTCCATTTTACAGTTACCAAAACCACTTTTGGTTGCAATTCTTGAAGCCTGACAAGTATGTATTTATTGTGAGTTTGTATATAAAACATGAAAAAGTTGTGCGTGTACTCTGACATGTACCAAAGTTACTTTTTTTTTTTTTTTTTTTTAACCCTCCCTCACAAAAACTGGCTCAAAGGAAGCAAGAAACAAAGGATCACTAGATCACTGAGGCAGCGCTCAATCTTGCATGATCTGGGTTCAATTCCTACCACTGCTGCAGACTTCTTGTGTGAATTAGGCATATCATTTCACCTGCTTCAAATTTCTGCTTCTGTAAGAACATACAGTCCTATTGCTATACCTATGGCAGCTACAAGAATTAATTTCTTAACTTCCTTGATATATGATACCTTTAATAGGATGAGATAAGCACAGAGATGCAAAAGAAGCATCTGGAGTCCTACTTCCCTTTATAAACAGATCAAGTGACAAAGCACAAAGTGCATCATAAGCTTGTGTGATTATCACAAATAGTAAAAATAAATTGTATTTGCTATATCCTTTTGTGTCATTTGTGCTGCACTTCAATCATTATAGTCACATGATTACTGATGAAGTGACCTAAACATCTGACATAATGACAAAGCTAAATAGGGATATTTACAAAGAGATAACTAAAAGATATTCCATACTCTGACAGAAGTCTTCAATCTTTTTTCATGGAGTGTGTGTGTACAAATATTTAGAAACAAAAGCCAGCACTAGTCCACTTAGGCAAAACGGTTTAAACATCAGCTCACTTAATGCATTTAAGACATCATGTGTCTTTATCCAGTATCATTTAGAGTTGGGTTGGTTTGCTATTTTGTTGACTGGAAAGAAAGTCAGTTAATGTAGAAATCCTATGCACGTTTCTCTCACTGCAACCATTTTAGCCCTTACTTTTGTTTAGAGGCAAAGGCATTCTCCAATTATCATGTATATTTAGCCTTTTTTCATTTACTGCACATCTGATGTGTAAAATGAAGGCCAAGACTTTAAAGGTCATATGCACACTGCCTCTGAGCAGACAAAACCTGAGACCAAATGCTTGAAATCTGGGCATTCCCAAAATTAAGGAACTCCAAGTAACTAATCCCAATTCAGTATCTTGGGTTAAATTATTGCTTCACCTAAACAATAAGGGCACTCAGGCTTGTTGCTTTTACAGTCAATTGGAACCTTGCCATTAATTTTAATAGGATCAGGATCAGGTCCCTGACTTTTTCTACATCAAAGAAAAATCTTTCACAGTCATTTTGTTATAAATAATTAAAGCTGATTAGTAATAATAAGGTACCTTAACTGAAAAGGTAAACAGAGGAGACATTTATTATCAAAGTAAGAAAGGAAAATTAAAATAACCTGCAACACTTTTTGTATGTGCAATTCATCAGGAAATGTTGTAGAAGAACAAAAACAAACGTTGGCTCATTCCAGAGGTTCTTTGTCATCATTAATGTATTCAGGTTTTCACAGCTGAATTGCTGTACTTTGAAAAGATTTTCATGAAAGGAAACTCAAATTCAACGTTTAAACAAAGCTGTCAGGTTACCAAGATTCATATTTGTTTGTATGTCCAGAAAATGTTTTCTCCTTTTTAAAAACCCTGTGGGTTAGAAGTATTATTATTCCTTTGCTCTCAATTTGTAAACAACAGAAAATAAGCTTTTGTTAAACAGCACATATTTATGTATTTGTTATTGTGAAGATGAAACCAGCAGTTAGAAATATCGGTTCCAACGCGGAGGTGAAAATACTTGCTACGGATATTTTACTTCATTACTAGTTCTGTTCCTCAAATTGATACAAATGGCCTCCTTCTGTTTCTGTCTGTCTGCTTGCCTGATCAGTAGAGCTAATTGTCAGAGCTGGGGAGATCTCCTATATCGAAATAGAAGATATGCAGTTTGTAACCTGCTTAATTTGCCTTATGTCCTGGATGGCCCTCAGTATGTTGTTCATTAAGGTATCAGCTGTTTCGTTTGTAGCAGTGGCAACCTAAGCATAGGCCTATTTTTCTTTGTTAAAAGGCCAGACTGTCAATAAATAATACACATCTTACTTATTTTAAGTGGCAAGAAACTATCTAGTATGACAGTACTTTATTCCTCTCCCCTTCCACACACCTCAGCTTTGCATGTACAAAGAGGACAATGACAGGTGTATCCAAGGTGGCTGAAGAATAAGGCTTATTAGTTAATAGGAAGCCTAAAACTGAAGCTTTGCAATATAGTAGGGTGGTATCACTTCAGTGAAAGTAGGTCAAACACTTCACTTTCTAAAAGAAGGAATTCCAGATCTTTACAAGCGTCCACACCTATGAAAGACAGGAAAGATTCTATTTATGCTGACATTTTTCTGTTACATAGAGTAATCAATTTCTAATACAATCAAATCCGTGGCAGTTAAAATCTTTCAAAATGTTTTAACGTACATTTAATCTCAGGTACAGGGGTCTGTAACATCAGCTAACTGCATACATTTTACAGACTGCTTTGTAAATTACAGTCTTCTGTACATAAGGACAGAAGTGAACACACACATTTGATTATTATCCTGTACCAATCATGCTGGCCTCAGCTAGAATTCTGATTTACTAGTCTTTTATTATACATACACGAGGAAAATCAAACTTCTACAGTTCAATTTTTTTAAATTAAGAGAATCTTCCTTTTCCATATGTAGGAGATACAGCCATTTAACATAATTTGATCATTGCATAGAACACTTAATATGTGAGGTGTTTACATGTACTAACCTTCATTATATTTTTGTATCAAGTCTGAGTAAAATATTCAAAGAATTATTTAAGTCTCATCACTGGCTTCTATACAACTTCTAATAACAAGGTAGTTATCACATTATATTTACAGAGTTCTTACCGAAAAAATTCTTCTGTTTTAATGCTGTTTGGGAGGCTACTATAGTTAAAATGGAAATTTCCACTTGGTATTTTAAGCCCCAATAGCCATATCAAATTTATTTATTTATTTATTTTTAAATCTTCCTTTTTCATTCAACTTGCATCATTTGCTTTTATTACACATTTGCTTTTTATCACACATATATTATACTATAGGTATACTAGGCGTCAAGATGAGAGCCAACTAGTTGGACTTTAACCTGGATATGGGAGAAACTAGGAAAAGAACAAAAAGAAACACCAAAATCATCATTTCCCATAGTAAGGTCACAAGGATTTACCACAACGATGAGGCTGATAAGTCATTTATGCCAGTATTTGGGCAGGATTATATCTGGAAAGAATTCCAAACTCCCAGCTGACATGAGGGAGAAGAGGTGAAGTGCCCGTGCCATTAGTGACCTAGGTATTACTGTCATTTACCAATTCTGAGGAGATTTTTCAAGAAGAGCAGTCCAGATTTCACCTAGATCATCAGACACCACCAAATGAAAAGGTCTTTTCTAATATCCACCTTATAAGCCACTGACCACAAGTTCCCTGCAGGATGCTTGTGCCAGTTACCCATGCCCCATTATAACCTCCAAACTGGAATTAACGTAGTGTGCAACTCACACAAAGCCACCCAAAGAAATGGAACTACCAATTCCAGAGAGAAAAGTCAGAACCTGGATCCTCATAAGCCACAGGACTGTGCCAGCTATTCACATATGCTGCCATAGCTGAAGTCATTTAAAACACTCCCCCAGTTCCTACATATGCATTTGCAGCAAGGGATTTGAACCAAAGGGCCCACATCTCACTATGTTCTTTTACGGAGGGCATGGTGACACGTGACTGTTCGAGCTGAGCAGCCCAGCAGCCTGCAGAGCAACCTTGGGCTCATCTATAAGCCCTCTGGATCGATAGGCCTGGGCAGAACATGAGTTTGAGGCCTTCTACTTTAAAGCTGTTACTTGACTCACATCACTTAGGGCATGCAATACGGTCTACACCTGCCTAATAGCAACTCTACAGTTAAATCCTGGAATCTTTAAAGGAAAACATGTACTAAGTGCTAGATATTTTCAGATAATTTTAAATATATTTAAACATGCATAGTTTCTTTGTTATCTGATCACTTAATATTTTTCTAGGACAAAAAAACAAAAGAGAAAATGAGAAGTCCTATGGAAGAAGCTAGTGACAGGCTGAGTTAGCTCCAGACATACTGCATTGCTCCAATAGCCTTTGTCACTACAACCATGTTGTTGTTCACTTGAAAGCAAGATAAACAGTAGTTATTATTAATAAATGAATATTAAAATGCTTGTTATGTTAGCATATAGTGCTTGAAGATGTAGAGAAAAAAAAACACACCACAAACCTTTCTTGTTCTTATTCTTGTAATACAAAGCAAACCAGAGTAAAGAAAGCTCTTCCCTCTCTAGCATCTAGCATCTCTTTCCTCTCTAGAAAACCCAATATTTACACCTGTGCCTTTAATGGAAAAGCCAAGCCCAAAATAGCCTTATGTGAATTACGCTTAAGATTTGGGGAAATTGTTTGACAGCATATGGGTCCTATTAGGTCCACAAAAGGTGAGCACTGTTATTTCATTCCCCTCTTGTTTTCTGTGTAACACTGATTTAAGCCGGGTTTCTCAAACTACCACATAAGGTATAGTTCTATATGGTACAAATTTCTAGAAATCAGTGTCATGTGGTTAGTACCAGAATAGCAAAATTCTCAAATGAGGACCAATGGAAATACGCAGAATAAGGTCAAAATGGGAGTATGAATGCTCTTTTACCATTTTACATTTTTTCACGACAGCTTGAGAATCAAGAGGGATGCAATGGTAAGTAAGATATGGGCAACTGATCTATCTCAACTAGATTCGTTTCAGTCAGACACTCCAGTAGTTACCTTTGTCCTTTCAGCTATGTCAGCCAGTGTTCTCACCATTAGATATATCTTTTAGACAAGAAATATATCCCCCAAATCTCCAAACCCCAAACAATCAGGCCCATTAAATGTTTCCCCTTTTCTTCCATAAAGAACAAAGAATACATTACATTTTTCTGTGTGAAGTATGCTATTAAATAATAGCTTGTACACTAATTAAAGCAAATGTAATTGTGAGAACACATTGACATTGTTAAAGTAAATTACCCAATTCCTTAATAGTTTCATTTCAAGTGACCTTAATTGTATTAATTGTGATATTGAACAAATTAAATTGAAGAGTATTAAATGCATTGTTCCAGTCTGTCCTTAGAGGATCAACTTTCTCCTTACATGAATGAAATGGGAATACTACCTACTACATTATTCAAAACTTATGTCAGAATGTGGTGAGTCCCATAACTTAGAGTAAAAAACTACTGCAGCTCAGAAACAGCTACCCTAGATATCTTGTTTCAATGTAATATAAATCTTGAGCATTTGGAAATGAACAAAATACTTGTTAGATGCAGCACACAGTGAGAAAGCAGAAGTGCAAAGTTTCTGAAATTTCTCTTCATGTATTCATTGTTTATAAAGTGCCTGCTGGAGACAAAAAGATGTGATTCATGTCAGTCTGATAAAGAGCCCTACTTAAAAGAGAGTCATTCAAAATTATTATTAGAATAGAATGAACGATATCATGAATGTTTTTCGAACAGAAAAAGTAGTACAATAAAACCAACTTATAATTAAAAGAAAAAAAGGCATGTATACATACATGCATGTAAATGGCAATATAGCCAGATCCAGAAGTTATAATTGAAAGTAGAGTTTTCCTAAAAGAACTAAAATCTTACCTTTGAATTATGAGACTGCAGAAGTGTGAATTCCAGTCTCATAATTAGTACTAGTTGTTAAAAAAGCATGTATGAGTGCATATATACAAATAACATTCATTTTTCTATCTTGGAAAAAAAAATCAGACATACAGAAAACAATATAAGCCAAATCAACCATCGGAAAAAAAGACTGAAATAATATCTTATTGTATTGTGTTTTTTTTTTTGAATACTTCAAATATTAAAGGAGAAGAAGAAAGGTCTTGACTGTTAGTTACTAACAACCTATTCTGACACTGTAAAACTGCCAACAAGCACATTCTCGTGACTATTCATAACTCAAGATTCAAAGATCCTCAGATGCACAAAATTTTGGATTGCTGTGACCACCCAGATCTTTCTCTATATGATACTTAGCTCATCTGTAGTGCTTTATTTTTATTTGTTCAGCTAGATAATTGTCTCCTGCCTAGTATTTGCAACATCAAGCCTTACAGCTACTCCTACTGAACCATGTCTTATTCCTCTCAGGTCACTTCTCAAAAATCTGAAGAATACTTTGAATTGTATGTCTGTCCTCCATCAGGCTAACAACCCTGTTCTAAACAAAACACGTTTGATCTCTGTAACTTCACTGAGATTTTAATGAAAGCATTAAATACTACTAGACTCAACATATTTGCGGAATTCCATCCAATATGTCCTTTCAAGCTGACAGCCAACAAATAAAACCTAGTCTATATGGTTTCCCAACCAGCTGAACAACAATCCATGTACTTCCAAGATTTCTGAGAAAGCCATGGGAGACAATTTTGAAACTCCAACGTGACATTGTATTTCACAATTCTCCATCAAGCTTTAATATCAGCTAAACATACTAAAAATACAGTCCTCCCTGTGCATTAGCAAATCTGACTAGCTCTATTATTAAATACTTATTTTCAACATACTTATCAGTGACATGTCTCATCTCAGTGAAGACTTCTGTAAATTCACCTCCAAGGTAATCCTTTAAGCATTCAGCTCAGCTTCATAAAACAATTTGCATGTCCTGATATTCCAAAATATTACACAGAACATCTCCAACTAATGGGCCATCTCTCTTGGAAACTATGGTACATGATACAGAATGCTCGAAGATGGAACAAGATGTATCTTGCATTGTAATCTCTACAGATCACCAAACAGATTCTGTTTATCACCTGAAACTTGAGTTGAAAAACATTCAGGCTTGAAATATTTTAGTGTAGACAATGAAATTCAGGAACATCTATTCTAAAATGCTTCTTTACCTACCTGTCCCAACAATTAATTTATCCTAACTAAAGCATTAGTTTGTTTGTTCACATACACCTTTCAAATACTGGAAACCTCTACTACATTTAAGCGACTTCTACTTTGCAAGATCTTCTCTGTATTTAGGAAATAGTTTCATCTTCCCAAAGCATCCTATAGTATTTTTAAGAGGGTTTTCAGATTTTTCTTCAATGAGATAAAGGACTCTCACAATTTTCTAGTGTGCTGCAGATCTACTGATAGAAAATTGGATAGGTAGAAGGAATAAAGGCTACATATATGTATATTTCAATATGAATTATGTTAATTCTCCATCCAATTTATAGTTTGTTTCATGAGTTAGATACTTAATTTGCAAAACACCAATTGCTTCTTTATTCTGAACTTCTAACCAGGCTGGATGGACAGGAATGACTGTATACTTTGACATCCAAAGACCTAGCACTGCCTAAACATATCCTTTACGTAAAATTAAATATTAAAAATTCAAAGACTTATTTTGGATATATAAAGTTTCAAATTAAAATGCAGTATGTGTCTCAGAAAAAAATTACGAAGATGAAATGGATGCTTTATATAAAATATTTACATAGATAGCACATAAAAAATGTACCATAGTTGGTAACCTTTATGACTTGGGGAACCATGTATTTACATATCTTTATCTTCGCATGTGCGTATGTGGTGTTGTGTATATATTTTTAACAGTTGACAGCTGTTTTAGAGCATACAGAGATGCCAAGCTGAATGAGGGTCTTGATTACTTCAAGATTAGCTATCTAAAGTTTCTATTCATTTTAAGTGTTGTTAGTGCGAAGAGTCATTAGTCACTTCCTTGTCTCATAGAACATCAGCATACATTTACATTGTTAATGAACATTTGGGGTAAATGAATTAATGGCACTTTTAAACATCAATTCAATACTAATAACTTTGTATGTCAGAAATGTTAAGGTTGGGATAAAAATGAGAAACCTTTTCAGTCAAGGTAACTAATCGCTTCTGGGCACAATAAAGGGTAAAATTAATTTACTGTGCTTTTTAACAGGGTAAAAATCTTGATTTTCCTTGAAATAGAGTGGAGAGAATTACCAATATTTTTTAGGGAAAAAAAAATAGAAAAAGCTTATCTTTCTTGATTGGTGTAGACTAGAAGCAAGCTATATTTCCTCTGGAAAATGGTTATTTTCAGTTTCTAAAAATACATACAAAAATCCTTTTAGTTTATCAAACTAAAATGCCTCCGTATCATTAAGATGTCAAATATAATAGAGGAGGAACACTGACCTGGAAACGCTATTTCATCTAATCATCAGGTTTTTAAACACTTCCTCCTAGATGTTCATTCTCATTTTTTAATACTGAAAAAGCTTTGTAAAGCAATGAAGAAAAAAATGAAAAAAATTAATTCAAAGGAACTATGAAGCTTTACTAATATATTTTGAAGTAAAATAACAGCTTCCTATAAACCAAAGTAATAAACCTGGCTAAGCAAAACTTGACGTAGCTTTATTAATAAGCACTGGTAAACATAAGATTTATAGACAGATACACCCACACAGAATGGCTGATATGGGTGAGGGACTTAAGAAATGTGACAAAGTTGTTTCAACTCTGTAATTTAAAATAAATTTTTTATTTTGCCCTCCTGGTACATGTGTTCAATGACTGGAAAATTACAGGTAGTTAAGGTGCCATTGTGTATAACTGAGTACTTGAGGAATGTTTTCATGACAAGGATCTCAGCTTCTTGTTAAGCTTATCGCTTTCTTCGAACCAACTATACTGTCACTACTAGCAAATAAGTAGAGAAGACAAGCAACACAGACATGCAAGCAGCTTGCATTATGCAAGCAGCTTGCTCTCACTGTTCATTAAGAGTCTTCCAAATACTGCATTTAATTAATTTACTTAGGGTTGTAAAGTAATTTCTACCTTTAGAGCCCATTCATACAGCTGACCTCGACTTCCAGGATTTTTTTCAATTAGAATATTTTAAGATTTTCTTATTTGAAGAAAGTGAGTCAAACAAGACTTGGAATTTTTGCCTTTTTATATTTATATAATCTTCTCTAAAATAATACTTTGAGCTTTATCACAGTATTAAAGAAAAAAAAAAAGTAAAATAGAAAAACTCTAGAAGCAAAGCAATGCAAAAGAGCCCATGTTTCAGAACGTAACATAAAGCCATGCTGCATTTCAATATTCTTATGCTGAAGTCAGTGTTTGGTTTATGATTAAAAAAGGATGACAGCGCATTAAACATTTGGCTAATGTTTCTGTCTGTAATTGAAAGTTGACTTTTTGTGGTTTTCATTAGTGTCAGAGTGCTCTACACACACTCTGTGAAATGTTCTTTAAGTTGCCCTGTTCAACTTCCTTGAGAGAATTAAACAAATTATGACAGGTACAGTTACCATGACACACTTATGTAAGGTTTCTATGTATAAAGTTTTAAAAAAATTACAAAACTCACCTTCCTCTGGTTTGTTCAAATAACTCTGCAAGGGATCAATGCCTATTTCTTGTTCCTCTGTTTGCAAAGGGTGACTAGTTTCAGACACAGAATGATACATACTGGCAAGAGTAATTTCCACCGAAGGATATTTATCTGAGGAAAAACAGAAAAACAAACACTCAGTGTTTCTTTAGCTATTTTGCAATCACACAAGTCAATATTGAAAATGCTTAAAACCTTTCCTTTTTTTTTCAGACAAAACATCACCATTAGATGTCGAATAGCAGAATAATGGTATTTCCATTCAAATGTTTTATTATTTGGAGTCCAAAAGAATTGTTACAGTACCTCCTGACAATCACACTGCAAGTAAAATACACATACGGTTTCAAAGGACTGTGCATTGGGGTAGGAATGTCTTTCCTTCCTTTTCCAGCTTTTAGTCTGATGTTAGTCCCTTTTATTCTGATTCTAGGGAAAATTGATGCTTAGTCCTTGGCAACAATGAAAGTTATAAAGCAAAGCTGAGATAAGACCCTTCTAGACTCACGACACCTCACTCTAGAAAAAATCTCTCTTTTAACCACTTATATTTCAGAAACCTTGAGTCAAATATGAGACAACAGGCAGAGGGATGCAAACATGCAAAAAAAGAACGGGACAATATTGATCAGTATGATGGGTGATTTCAGTTTTATTGAGACTTATGTTATGTTTCTAGAAAGGTGGTGTTAAAGAAGCATTTGAAGAATCAGCTGGTTAGTGAATATTTATAAAGAAGTTCTTCCAAAATTAAGTACAAAAGGAGAGAAAGTATGTAAATGAAAGCCCAGCACGTGGGTGATCTGGGTTCATCATTAAATGGAATTCCAATCAATATCACACAAGTGAAAAAAAAACGATGGTAGAAGTTCATGTGAAGAATGTTTCAAGCTAATATTTGCTGCAATGAATAAGAAAATGCCAATAGAGGTAAAAAGCAGATAGTGTTATGGTCAGAGCAGCAAGACAGAGAAATGACCTTTCCAGTGCATTAACATAGTGCAAGAGTACATTTGTCAAGACTACATTCTGGTCACTGTACAATAATTTATTAACAGCCTGAAAGAGATGGAGCAACACAGAACTATGACAGCCAAATAGGTTTGATTTGCCCAAGCAAAGTAATTAGCTACCTATGTCTGCCATCTGACTTTTAAATATCACTTACTGTAAATGCTTAGTTTACAGTATCTTAACTTTCTAACTCCAAGAAAATTGTATTTCCAAATAAATATAAAAAGACAAACACAAAGAGGTGTGTACGAATCAGGATTGGTATATTACCAATTCAGAAATCACTTCAGTGATGCTCTTCCTTTGGCTATTACAAGGCATTGGACATGTATGCTTAGTACCTTAAGTTTATCACCGATAAATGGAAAGTGACTGGGATTCTTAAGACTTTTCTAGTTTTATAACCTATTCATCAGCTTCATTGTCCTACGATGTTATGTGAAAAATGCAATAAATAAGATACAAAGCTAGCTGGAGCACTGGTAGGCATTACCTTCAAACCAATGCACCGTTTGGGTTTTGTCCCTCATTTGCCATGGCAGCCGTGTTAGCATGGTGCTGAAATGATCACACCACCTCTCTCACTACTGCTTAGCTAGAAAAGACCTTCTGAAGCTCTTAGGAACAAGCAGCCAGACACTGAGGGAAGGCAAGACTGCTGGCTTTTGCAGTGGTACAAGTTTATGTCAAATTATTACAAACAAAATATCACGGCCTCAGAGAAAATGCACCATAAACACAGCATGGCCTTGAATGATTCTTTGTACTAAGTCCAAAAAAAAAAAAGTATTACGAGCGCAAGTACACTTCATGTGTTTATGTGATTTGCTAATAACCATGATCATAGAAAACACATAAATGATAACTTGAAGAAAAATGTTTACAAACTTGCTAGCCACTTAAACATTTTGATGTTTACCTGCAGTCTTGTGGATACATATTATAGACAGATGTTTGTAGCTACCTGATACTTTATATAGATGAATGAAAATTTGAATTAAAAATGATTTTACTTTAAAAAAAATGTAGAAAGGGGTGTTTACAATTTTCTCCTGTTGGAATTTTAGTTGCTGCTCCTGTTCTTTTTTGCTGTATCATTGTTACTAGCTTTCTTACTGACCTTTTGACTTTGTCGTTGTAAGGCTTACAAGTTTATTTATACTGTCCTGGCAGAGTTTAACTTTTTATTGTTATGATCCTTCAGACCATATCTGAACAAGGCACAACTTGGATAGCCTTTCAAATTGAGAACCAGGCTCAAAACCACATTGTTGGCCTTTGCAGTTTTAGCAGCCACCACTTCATTAAAACACAATGTGCTTTGGACTAACATTTTCTTATATCAGTAACAAAGTATGAAATTGGCTCTAGTAAGTTCGTTCTCCTACATTCTTTTCTATTTCTACCTTTTTTTAAAAAAAAAAATTCTCCCCAAGTGCCATGCCCTTACAACATACAAGAGCCACAATTTACTTTACAGACTGTTAGAACAGTTTTAGACATCTGAAAATACTTCCTTGATACTCACACAGTGATTTAATCAGTTATTTGTGTTTGCTTATGGATACATTTGATCAGTTTTCCAAAAAAATATCACTAACTATTAGTCTTGTTACTCCATAGTCCACAGAATTTTCTTTATAGTTTTATACTTATGTTCTTTTCAGCTCTCCTAACAAAGGACAAAGGAAACTATTAAATAATTATGATTACTCTTGGGATCTTACTCTAAGAAAGATTAATTCTTTACAGGTTTGTGGTTGATTTGTAATGGCCTGTAACATATTGTTTATATTAAATAAGATGCAAGTTAAAAGCTTTTTCAGTAAGAAACAATAAAAACGTTATTAAAATCATCTGAAGTTCAATTATTAGCCTCTAAGACTTGATACTGCCTACCTTGAATCTCAGTCAAGCTAGCAGTGATTCTGTTATCTACTCCTACCATTTTTCTCCAAAGATGAAGGGCTAAAAAAAAACAACAAGAGACCAGGCAACCTTCCCAGTGCTGGGAGTTCTACTATTCTTTAATATACATGCAAAAATAATTAGGGCTGCATATGAAACATTTATCTAGTTTAGGGGAATTAAAAGAGACACGAATCCATGCATGAGGCCAAGGCACGTAAGCTCAGTGTTTGGCTACGCTCCCTGAAAGTGAGAGCAGGGCAGGGCCCGGTGCTGTGTGATACCTCCACTGCGGAGAGTTCCGCAGGGCAGCTCCTCCTGGACCAACACCCCCAGTGAATTAACCCAGTGTGGTTGTCAGCACTAGAAAAGGCAGCCTGTCCGTACATCTGTCACCTGTCAACCCAGGTTCTCAATGGAGACATCAAAAATCCCACAAAAGATGGGCTTAAAAATACAAATTCAGAACTCCATTGGATGTGAAAAGGACGCTGAGGAGATACTGGCTTGTAACGCATCACACTCTCTCCACATGGCCTCCTTCAAAGTCATAGATGATAAAATATCCACCTTACTGATTTCCACCTTGTAACAACCTCCTTCCGCATATCAGAGATCAAGTACCTGTTCTATTTATTATCTGCTAGCTAGAAATACAAGACAAAGGCAAAAGCCTATGTGAGATCTGCTCTATCTTTAGCTGAAGCACCAGTGAAGCACCAGCCATCTGGACTGGAGCTGGGCAAAACATGGCAAAGTCATGTATTACACAAACATAAAAGGACATCACTACAACCAGAAGAGAACAAAAGAGCAGAGTCATCTGTAATATGATTATAAAAAATGCTCATGTAATAAACTGATTGTAATGAATGTTCAAATAGAAGTTTACAAGTTCAAAATAAAACCAAACTTTGTGGAGTACTTCTAGCAGTGAGACTGTTTACTACCACAAAAGCAAAATACAAGACTACCCTAATATAGAAAATAATTGTGAATTTAAAATCAGTGTTTCATAAACAACATATCACAATCTGAACACAAACACCGTACTTCATTTCAAGCCATAAGACATCCATTTACCTCCACTTGCAGCAGATATTGAAATGAATATGGATAACATGCATTGTTTCTAAAATAGTTACTAAACAAATTCTTTTTTTTTTAAACACCTCTAACGTTTCCATTAATCATCAGTGTTTATATGGAACTTTAAAAATGATTTATTCAAACTACGCGCACAAAACACACCAAATCAAATCTATATGTTATTTAGTGAAGAACATTCATATTGTTTGGGCAAAATTAGAACACATAATCAGTCTCACAAAAAGTATTTAGAAGGTACAACTGAATAGGTAAAACAGAAGTGGGAAATCCTGAGCATTTATGATGACCATTTTCTCTGGAAAACCTGGTGGTGAACTGAAAGGACAGGAACTGCAGGCTGGACAAGGTCCTTAAGACTAGGGTAGAATAGCACAAATTCCAAAACAAGTCTCCAGCTTCCTGTGCAACCTGAAACCACTCTTAGGAAAACCAAGAAGGTATATGGCCAGGACTGCAGGATTATTTGAACAAACAAGGTACGTTCCTGAAAACTTACCCCACTCTTGCTTTCTGACATCCTGTTATCCCCAATCAAGCAAAAAGGTAAAGCTTTTAACACTTGAAGAAAGGAAGAACGGAATGTCCTATCTTGGAGGAAGAAACCAAACAATGCTTTTTAATATTGGATATGCTATATTGGTATATATCAATACCAGCAATGATACTGGAATACGACATTTCTGAGAACTACTGAAGTGTAGAAAAGTATTTAAATAACACTTTGTATTCATTCTATTAGACTGTATCATCCACCTTCTCCACGTTATCTTTGGGCCTTTATTTTATGGCATATAGCAAAGTTTACCATTTTAATTACTTAAATTGATGACAAGTAGAGGAAATACTTGTTTAGCTAAGTGATAAATTAGCTGCCCTATGAAGTCAAATTGATTAAAATGACCTGACTAAAAGCAAATGTCTGATGTCGTAATGGTCTTATGCATGTTTTGTTAAGTTTGACAGCATCATGTTATGAGGGTTCACAATTCTGCCCCTCATTTGCAGCTTATGAAGTAATCAAGCATGTTAGCACGCAGAAGCGAGTACTCTCCAGAATGCAAAAAAAAAAAAAAAATATTAAAGTAAATATGGAACTAAATATTAGCAGAATAAACATGCATTGTGTATATTTCAAGCAATGAAATACACATGACTTGTAAATGATCTAGAAACAGTTCCAGACCCTAAGTTTGCTTTATTGGCCAATTCTCCTAGGTCTTAAGTGAATCCTTCTAAACGAGGGGGGGAGAGAAGAAAAAACAAAAAACAAAACAAAAGAAACAAAACCCAAACAACAACAAAAATAAAACACAATCCTTTCTCTGAATAGAAGGCTGAGCAGGAGACACTGCTGAGCATGAACTTTGAAATATGAGGACCATTTTGTTCAAGTTGGGTACTTTAATTAGAAGGACACACACTAACAGACATTTTTGAAAATTCTGTTCCACCCATTCTTTGCTTTAGGAGCGACTTTCACTAAGGCCACATAAACCAAGCTCTCACAGCACTGAGCTCTTCTGCTCTCCATCATTTGAGACCACTTCTTACAGACCATACAACCCTTTATTACCACCATCTCCATTTAAATACAGAAGATCAAGTGCCTGGGTTAAAAGTAGCTAGGATCAAGCCCAGCAGGGATGCTACTCAGCCACTTGCATAGGTTGTTACCACTTTCTGCAGCCACATGCTGAAGGAGGAATGTTCACTAACTCTGAAGAAAGTGCACAACTTGACGAACTTTGACTAGCATAGAGCAAGTCTGTTTTCTTTTATAAAATGTATCAGATTATATATCATTAAAATAGAATGATGCAAACATAAAGATGGACTGACATGGAAAAGCAGATTAAAATTAACATCAGCTGGGGTCCAGAACAAAACAAACAAGATCATGTCACTGATGGACAGGTTAACAGCCAGTGAGTCTGATGATCATGAAATGCAATTAATTTTGTCCCATTTAATAACATTTCCTGCATTTTAACTTCTGCCTGTCTAATCTTTAATACAAAAACAGAGTTACATTGGACTTTAAATAAGTTAATTAAGTATTAAAATCAATCATGTGAAAGTCTTAATATTTAATATTGTTAGATTGTATATCAAAGTGGTTTTATTATTTATTTACTCCAAACCTTTCCAGAATACTTCATGTGGCAACAGGGGGTCTGTATCTCACAAGATAAATGCATTTACAATGCCAAATAAATTATATATAAAAGCATTTGTCTTAATACATGTCATTCAATATTAAATATCACCCATTGGTACCACCCCGAAACCCTAATCCATTTTTACCAACCGCACATTTGTATTATTCAAATGTTGTCTATTAAATAGCTGTCTCAAGAGCCACAGTAAAGGAATACATACCTAAGAACAATTATCATAGGAGCTTTAAAGCACTGTCTACAGATTTAACCCTACAACTTTCATGTCTTAACAGTACTTAAACATGCAAAGTATGAATTCAGCAGTGAATTAAAATGTCAGGGAGAAAAAACAGTATAAATAGCCGGGGATCATGACAATGTATTCTCTTGGTAATTCACATCATAGTTAAAAACTTTTTAAAGTTACGAGTTCAAAAATAAAACAGAAAGCAAACCCACAAAACTATCCCTAGTTATATTCTCTTACTTTGGAAGGCATTAAGTCTTCAACATATTTGTTACAAGCAGGAAACAAGTTCACACAGTTGCTAGCTTATGGTTTTCTTGAGGCTACACGACTTTGCAAGGTACCCTAGTTTCATTAAGAAAGAAATGCCTAGAATAAATAAATTAGAGAGGATTGAAAACCTTATGTAATGTTGACCACTATATTCAATAACCATAGTCCTCTGCCAACCCCATTGGTTCCTAAGCTGTAACCCTATGAATAGTAACATTTGATATTTATTGAAAGGATGGCAACTGAAGTACAGACAGCATCAACCAACATAAATTCCCAATTTTACAGTTATATGCTCAGGTTTGGCACTACGTATCTAATACTACTACTACTAATGAATGAATAGGAGAAAATATCCAAAACCACTTTCAATTTTACAGCAAGAACTTCCTAAATAAAACCCCAAACCCTCAACACCAAACTACGTGTACTTTTTATGCAGGTTTATGTGACAGCCCCACAATGAGGATGTTACTTTGTTCCAAAGTAACTTTGTTCCAAATTTGATTTTAAACAAAAAATACCAAAAACCCACAAAGCCAACAGCTGAACACAGGCCCTAACACTGAACACTCCTCCTACCCCCAGGCTCAAACCATTCAGCAGCAGATGTGAAAATGTTGTATTGCTGTATTTTCAACAATTTAAATAGAGAAAGATTCCTCCTAGAGGTGACAGGGTGTGGGCATGGCAGGTTTTGTTCCTCTGACAGAAGCGCTACCCTGAGGAGCAGCACAGCAGTAGCAGGAGCTCTGGCATGAAGTGGAGCAGCATCTTTGAAATGAGGTTTGTTGACCACTTGATGAATTTTCTATGACAGAATATTTAATGGACTGATGAGTAAACCCCACAGAATGTACAAATAGCAGTGCTTCTGACGAGGGCCTACAGCTATGGGTGATACCATTATTTATAAAAGAATCCTTGAAGGGTAAAGAGGAGGCACCAGGCCAATCTTGTAACATAGCAGCAGTCTGTTTACTAACAATGGTAATACAGGGAATAAACAAGAAGAGCTGATAATCCTTACACATGATCAAAATTATAACTTAATTGGCATAACAAGTAAGATTTAACGAAATAAATCACATTACTAGAATAGTAATAAAGAAGAGTATTATTTGCTCAGAAAGAATATGTCAGTCAAAAGAGTGAGCGCAGTGCCTTGTAAACAGAAGTTATCTGCATTTACTTGGAAATCAATCAAGTAGAAGGCTGAGAATAGGGATAATAAAAGATGGTGACAGGGAAGACTACAACACTTGTAGAAGACATAATGGAAAAGAAACCTAGTTGGACAGTGGCTGTCCAGTAGGTTTTGGGAATAAGCTGGTGAAAGGGAATTTTTATTTCACTTGTTTGTGTCTTGATTTGAAGTAACAGGTGGAAAAAGCAGATAGACAGGTCACTGGATTAAACTGAACTGGATTCCAAGACACAGGTAAAAAATCAACTCAGAAAGATGGGAAGTTCCAATAAACGTCATCTTAGCAGCACAAAGTTCATGATTCTTAGGAAAGAAAGGAGGTAGAAAAAAACTTGGTAATGTAAGGAACAAGATTTCAACAAAGCAAACTTCAATAAATTTATATATATATATATATATATATATATTAGGCAAAAAACAAAACCAAGGGAAGACAGCAACTAGGTAAGTTAGCCAACTCTGTAAGAAACCTCTTATATTATATGTAGTCTATCCAATACAGAAGAACGACAGAAGATGGAGTGACAGGAATTTGGATAAACCGTAAGTGGCCCAACACTTAAGTAGAAAGCACTCTAAGTAAAAAAAAAATAAATAGGTCAAATAATGCATGCTGAGTGTATACAAGCACCAAGTCACATGGTCAAATCAGAATGGCAAAGAACAAATAATATGAAATTCACAAGGAACACAAAGGACAAGAACTAAACATTC
Organism: Oxyura jamaicensis; assembly: GCF_011077185.1. Lineage (NCBI taxonomy): Eukaryota > Metazoa > Chordata > Aves > Anseriformes > Anatidae > Oxyura > Oxyura jamaicensis. The sequence goes on from NC_048894.1 coordinate 37,710,508, forward strand.
TTTATCATGTAAACATGCATACAGGCACAATTCAGTAGGAAAAAGAAAAAAAAAAGATTTGATCTGTTATTTAAAGGAATGGGATAGCTATCAAAGAAGTGTTTGCTAAACGATTCCATTGCAAATCAGATGGCTAACACAGTACCATTTAAAATATACACAGGCTAGCTCAAGAAAAGAACGTATTAGAGATCGGGTAAATCAGTTCTTTTCAAATCATCAGATACAATTCAGTTTAAGGCAATTTCCTACAGTAGTTTTGACTAAATTGGCACTGTCCTCAAAGCGGGAAGTTCCATCCTTCTCCTCCTAAGCGACCTTTGGTACCCCTGTGTCACTTTCCCACTACTGGCATAAGCATCTGCATTGAACCAGGTCAGTTACTTCATCTGGGTTGAAGCTATCCTGCCTAAAGAGTCAATTTCAATCAAGACCAGTTAAGTCCTTGGACTTAGGTAGCATAACCAACTACACAAAAACAAGATGAGAAGCAAACAGTTAGGAATTAGTTGTGGTGGAAAGGACATGAACAAGTAGATCACAATTTGAAAGTCAGTCAACAACATTGTATTACTTCAGAACAAACAAAATAAAATAATAAAAAAATGAGATGTAGCTTCATTTAGAGATATATGAAGTAAAACTCCCATCAGCTGATGCTGACAAGGCCAAAACTGCTGCAGTGTACCCGTCTTTAGATGGATAGCACAGGAAGGGCAACCCAGCTGCTACAGGTCAAAGGACTCATTATTGATATTTTCTAGACTCATTAGGAGTCTAGAAAATATCATCTATGACATGATCGAAAAAATTGATGTTTTACTTTACTGAAAGAAAGATGGGAGAGGAGAGGAATAATGCAGAAGATTTCAAATCTTTACATCATTTAACTATGAAGCTAGTACCTTCTCTTACAGTAATCTAGAAGTGCTGAAAACCCTATTCATATTAAAATGAATCACACAAAATTGGAAACGCATTATACCAAACAATCCCCTTGTTTATTTTACTTTAGAATGCGTTTTATATACCTGGTTGCAAAACAATTCAATATAATTTAAATTAAAGTGTTGTCCTTCCAAAGGCAGTTAAGAGATTAAAGTAGTTTACTGCAGTTTATGGTATGGAAATGACTGCTTTTAAGTATTTAAGAGTTTTACTTTCAGGAACACACAGGCACCATGCTATGCTACACACTTTATGTTTTAGTAATACATATGTAACTCAAAGGGCCAAAGAATGTCAAGACTGAAAGAAATCATCAAAACAGTGAACTGGAAAAAATGGCAGCTTAGCCTGCAGCCTTATCCAAAATGATAGTAACTAGCTTAGACACTAAAAGTGTATTCAACTAAGTAAGTTTCTAGAATATCACAGCTTTAAAGTAGTAAGCAATTAATCTAGGATTCAGCCTTTATTCTTTCACTATTTTTAGAAAACAGTTTCCTACAGGGGTTGACAGAATTTTTATAGAAACACCAGCGTGTTCATGCACGTACAGAGGCATTTGCATCAAATATTTCCCTTCTAGTTTTCTCTTCTGGATATGCAGATGCTAAAGCTGCATGGCCTCACACTGAGGTACAGAGAAAGCTGGTCTAAGTCCCACTCGCTAAGGAAAAAAGACACGATTTCATAGCCACTTTCGAAGGAGCAAAAAGAGCCACAATTTATTTCATATCTTACAATGAAGTTACTACATAATGTGAAAAACCACAGCCCATGTTCACCTCTGCAACCCAATCTTTATGATTCAATAAGTGGGCACAGCTGCAGAGGAAAACAGGGTGCAAGAGGAGAGCAAAGAGAAGGTGCTGACATCTACTTCAGCTGCAACACAATGCAAACACAAGGACTGCAAATGCAAGGCTTTCCAATTACAGCCACTGCCAATGGGAACAGGGGCTTAACTTGAGCGCGTCTGAAAGACACACTCAAAGTGTCTAAGAGAAGAGTTTCAGGGTAGGGCTACCCCAGTAAAAACTATGCTGAAGTTGGTGGATGCTCTCTCTCACACCCAAACGCTCAGTCTCAAGACACAAGACATACTCTACACAAGACGCAGTACTCATTTCAGTAACCTGCTCATATATATAATGCCTGCTCATAGTGCTGCTCTTCAGCTTTGTCACATCAGGAGCAACAAAAGCAGGTTGGCTGCTTATAAGCCACTCTAGGGGCTCAGCATTTTTGTAGAATGCATACCTAGAATGCAGTGGCTTTCACAAGCAATCCCTACATAAAACAAAATACTTGAAAAACAGGTAACCCCTAAGACTTGGAAACACAATGTATAGATGAAAGCTGCTAACCTTAGCTGGTAGTTGACTGCATGAAAGCACTATGTACCAAACTATCACTACTGCTGAGATTAACATTTTACTCGTTAAAAAAAAAATAAAAAAAAAATAGTATGAACATACCACTTTGTTCCATATTACTGCAAGTTTTTCTTCCTTTTTCAGGCAGAGAACTCTGCTGCTGCTGCATTTCTTGTGTTTCCACTATTCAGGAACTCTCAGCACTAATTCCTGACAAGGTTAGCAATATAAATGGCAGAAAATTATTGTGCAACACCCTTTCTTCTTTAAAAATTTGATCTCCTAATACAGTGTTATCCATTACAACTTATTTTCCTGTCCTTTCCCACTCTCATACTCTCCTTTCAAATTGTTGAGCAGCTGGATGACATGTTCTGTGCTTTCCTGTACACACACACATCAACCTGTCAAGGGAACATGTGGCAATGCTGAAGTCTTCGGCACAGAGAAGCTAGGCAGACAAGGCCACTGCAGCATAACGATGTCTATAATGCACTGTTACTTACAGGCATTCATTCCACCTAAAATATTTTCTACGCAGTCTCTGCTCATTGCCAGAACATGTAAAACACAGGCATGGAAGTCACTAGGACAAGCAGCATCGTACAGCAAACATACCTTGGCTTAAGTGCCTCAAAACCTGAAAAACATGCAGGTCTTAAATGGCAAGTAGGAATGCAGTACTTCACAAGTCTACAGAAAAACAGAAATCTGGCTCTACAAAGAAATATTTAATTCTGCAGAACGTTAGAAATGTACTCTACAATTTACAGCAAGAGTAAGAATTTATATTACAAATTAATTTAGTAGTAAGGATAGAGTCTAAAGGGGAAAGCATTAATAAAATCCAGTTGCAATTTATTAGTTAAAAGAGCTTTTTGGTTTGGCAGTGAATTTGTTTCACCAGAAACAGCTGTCAGCATCGACTTCTACTCTCTTTACCCTAAGTCCTGGTTTTACTTTGCTTTAGAAGTGGGTCAGCACACGCTACGTAGTAAGAAGCAAAGCCTTACTTCACACAACTTTCTTTGACTACACATAAGTAGCAGGGCAAGACCTTAGACAAGACCTCAAGTAGCAGCAGGCTAAGGGATTAGTTGCCCTGACAATTGTGCATGATGCTCTTCTGCTCTGGGCAATCAGAGCGGAACACCAGGTAGGATTCTCTGAAGCTTTTTGATTTTTAATAGGTAATACAATAAACTGATGACTTCTAACTATGCTAAGCTTTGTTGACAGCTCTCTAATTCACCGACCACTACGACATGACAATGTCCCGGTATTGTCTGGATACCAAGTTACCTGTGTGTTACAAACAAAAAGGAAATGGAATTCCCACAAAACCGTAAACAGATTTGAAGAATTGTATGGGAACAACAGCTGTCATTATGCTTTACTAAAAGCTCACAACACCTTTGAGGCTAAGCTTTTAAGCCAATTTTATTAAAAAAATATAACAGATGTAAACAAGATATGGTTAGATGCCTCTTTGATTAAATTTTTCCAATTGTTTTTAGAAAGCCTTCACAGACAGTTTTCCTCTCTGTGTCAGATGAACGACTGTGACTTTTTAAGAATATTTAATGTGCAAACCATGATAACATTAACACTGGCAATCCTCCTGGACAAAACAGACATTTTCACATCTTTCTGTTGCTTCCTGTCCCCCATTCCCCCCCCCCCCCCCCCCATTTGTCCTGACCAATTATCTTTTTTCTCTCAAAACAGAAGCAATGTCTATTAACCAAAAAATTGCTTTCACATTTTTTTATCCTGCTGCAGACTCTGTATGATCTCATACTTAAACTGGTGATGTGCAGAAACCTAGAATAATGTCGTTTTTGCTATCTTAAACTATCTGTCAATAGTTTAAATAGAGAAGTGACCAAACAATGGCCACGCTGTGGATCACCTAGAGAACTGAAAAGACTGAAATCAGAATTTTGAACTGGATCCAGAAGGAAATGGAAAGAATCCAAGCATACAGAATACAGGTGTGATCAGTTCTCACTTATCTTTTTTACTTAATAGCAAGGTTGTGCATCTTGGAGCACCTAAAATTAGTAGTTACTTCAGAAAATTTTGGTCTGTCATGTATTATTCATCTCTCTTTTTCTCCTAAAAGGAAGACATAAGATGGCAGTAGCAAGTGCTCTTAGCTTCCTAATGGAAAAGGAGTAAAAACTTGACTGAGGGGACAGATCTTCAAAGAGAGGTGACAGACAGAGATTGCCGAGTTCAGACGACTATTCTCTGTCAAACAAATACTGCAATTCCACTAGTTGCCAGGAAGCAACAAGCTTCTTGAAGCTTACAGATTTCACACGAAGGCACCAGATCCTCTGCCTGCTCCTCCAAATACTTGTGCTTGGGAGGATCTTGTTCTTTGCTGGGTGAGAAAATGGAAATCCTTTTTTGCTTTAGCAGCCAGTTGCACTTTATAAGCAAAGCACTGAATACAACAAAAGCGGGTAACTTTAACATTATCTGCCATTTTTGGCTTTAAGGTTTTACAGGGCCTCATCAGATACAAGAGCCAAAACAGAAATAATTGAGATGAAATTATTTAGAAAGACAGAAAATCACTCCTTCACTATGTTACTCCAACTCAGCTTTCTCCCCCCAAAGAACCCCACCCACATAAGCTTCCTCTTATCCATTCAAATAACTTAAAATATGGTATTTTTAAGAAAGTTTTCTAAAAAATGTCAGCTAGTATACCTATATGAACTTAGCCTTCCAAAAAAAAGAGTATTTTCTTGCTTCCTTTAAATTCAAGATTGCCTCTATTCAATGTGGCTTTTTTACTGCCCTGATTTAAAAAATGGCAGATAAAAGAAGGCAGTCTCACCTTCCACAGAAATGCATGCAGTTTGCCTTTTAAAAGGCAAGGAAGAGGATTAATTTACATTCTTTTTCTCAAAGCCAGTAGGAGAGATGAGAGATGTGCAGGGGACAAATGGTCATTTTGGTTGTCTGTTTCTTCCACAACTGAAATACAGTCTGTTTGCCAAACTCCTTGGTTCATGGACAAAATGTGATTCTGTGATTTTGTGTGAACATACTTTAGACTTTATCCATACCCTAATATTCAACTCATTAAACTTATAAACCTATTATTTCCTACAAGCAGTTATTTTCATGGACACATGACACACTGTCAAATCTCTTATTCTGTTTCATTCTATCAACACTTTTAAAGACATCATGTGAAAGAACTACACTGGTTTTCATTCCCATGTAGTCCTTGTACAAACCGATATGGAAATACTTTAATTTTAATACAGCAATTATTTAATTTAAGACCAGCTTTCCTAATTAAAGGCACACAGTCTGTCATTTCTGTCCCACAACTTACACTCATATAACACTTCTGTACAAATTAAAACCAATTTAATCATTTTGATTCTAGTTTATATTTAGACAGTCCATCATGAAAGAGCCCAGAGCCCAGGCTAACCTAGGTCCTCTGTGTGCCATATGTATCTGCAATCTATTACATCAATCAAAGCAGCTCACAGTTCAGACAATGTATACATGTACTTTACCTAGAGGTCAAAATAATTTCTGTAAGAGCACAGTATATTTTCTTGTTTTTAGCTACCTCCCACAACCACGAAGTATAAAAATTTAACAAGCTGTAAAATAACAAATTGAACACCATACATCAAGTTTCTTTACTGTCACACTAGGAATGCTATAATTATAATCAAGAATACACTTCAACTTTTAACTCTGTTTTCACTCTTTACTCTTTCTACATTGTGGCCCATGGTGGCCTATGCCGGTTATATTACAAAATATGAGTATGGGAAGGAAAGGTGAAAAAGTAATCAATTCTGCTACTCTGAGATCACATATGTAGGAACTAAGTTGTCGGTTTGGGTTTTTTAAGACAGGAATAAGAAAAAAAATAGATGTAGACACCATCTCAGCTTTTGCAACCACATAATACAGTCTGGAGGATCACCATGACAGTGGATAAATTAGAATTTCACTACACCATGAAGTCTGAATTGTTTCTTAACAAGATATGAATCAGTGTAGTTCTGATTTGACAGAATTGTGAGACTTTCAAAGTTGCACTTTCAATACATTAAGCACAATAGCTAGGATTTTTCAAAAATGTTTTAGAAATGCTGAGAAATAAGGTAGGTTGAAATGTATATATATCACTACATTAGTCTCATGAAGAGAAAGCTGCAACATAAATGAACTGAAAAAGGCAGGAATACTTGTCTACACAGGGTAGGATAAAAGACATTGCTGAACTGTTGGTCTTCCACTTTAGTGCTTATTTCTTTTTCAGCCAGACAGAAACTTTATTCCTTTCTTAGACACTGGACAATATTAAGTATATGAGCACAAAAGCTTAAAAAAACCCTCTACGATTTATTCCTCTTTCTTCAAATCTGACAAAGAAAATAAATATTGATAGCTGAAATAAAAAGCCAATGAACACATTATATATATGACTATCCAATTAAGCAACCGTGTAACGTAATTGAGGGAAAAATAGTTTGTGAACTTGTCATTAGATACTACAGACAGAATTCCAGCTTCTTTAAGGCTACCATTGCTTTTATTATGTTAGACAGGCAGCCTAAATGCTCTAATGTGAACATACAAGGGTCACTGCTCTAGATTCACAAGAAGTTCTCACCTTGAGATTTTGTTTGCTCATCTGATTCAACTATGTAATTGTTTTAATTTTGCTTATTATGTGATAAACAGAAATAAACAACTTTAAGAATTGTAGCATTATGTATATTTCTGGTAAGGATTTGGGAATGTGATTTAAATATACTATATGTTACTGTGACTCCCACTAGACAAGGTTGCCCAAAGCCCCATCCAGCCTGGCCTTGAACACCTCCAGGGATGGGGCATCCACAGCTGCTCTGGACAACCTGTTGCTGTGCCTTCCCACTCTGACAGTGAAAAATTTCTTCCTAGTATCTAATCTAAATCTACCCTCTTTCCCTACAAGCCCTGTAAAGAATTCCTCCCCAGCTTTACTGCAGGCCCCATTTAGGCACTGGAAGGCTGCTGTAAGGTCTCCCCAGAGCCTTCTCTTCTCCAGGGTGAACAACCCCAAGTTCCTCAGCCCATCTTTGAACAGGAGGTGCTCCAGCCCTCGTAGCCCTCCTCTGGACTCCTAGTAAAGGAGAGGTCTGCACGTATACACCTTATCTTCATCTCTGAAAAATAATTAAGACATACCAGATGCTGTATAATGACATTCTGAAACATACAAATTTAAAGTATCTAAAAGGCCGTCACAAAGTACCACTGAGGAACTCTAATTTTACAAGAATGAAATCTATAGCTGTGGAATTCCAAACAACCCTAATCTTAATTTTCTTGAGTGTACACATGTACAATGCAACACAGAATTAAAATTTTAACTCTGCTTAGAAGAGAACAGATTTTGTTATAAGTCTAGATGTCAGCCCTTAATGTTATAAAATTATAGAGAATAAGGAGGAAACGGAGCTGATAGTACATATAAATATGACTGTGTATTAGGCTGCATTTAATTACCAGTTCAAACAACAACCTGATCTAACCTTTGACAAGTAAAATAAATGTTCTGAATAATTTAACCAAAGCAAACATTTGCTGTTAAATGCTGGCTAATTATAGTAAGAGTTGTACAGAGAGGAGGAAAAAACCAAAAGAGATGGTAATTTATACACTTCTCCTGCAATTGCTACAGCTATTCCTTGAAACCCTTGAATATTTGTCATACAGGATATCTTCTAAGTATCTACTTTGGGAAATACTTGCCTATGTTTAAAAGAAGAAGCACTGTATTAAAATAACTAGCCTTGATCTAAAAGTATAAAAGAAATAGTCCAAATATGGAAAGGAAAGTAACATGAATTTCCAGAATATCTGCCTTTACTACTGTTGCTTTCTGGTATGAAAGGTCTCAGTTTGTAATGCTCTGTATCACAATGCAAGATAAAAAAAGGGCAGAATGAAGATTAGTCTTTTCAGAAGTCACAATACAGAATCACAAAGTCTCACTGCGGGACAGAAGAGTACAGTTCAGTCATGTCCAATGAACTTCTGAATACAAGAGTAATAGATTTTTAATTCTTTCTTTACGTAAACACTAGATTACCAGTTAAATGTCATAAATAATCCAGACAGATTTTTTAAAAATCAAGCCCCCCAACAAAAACATGTAATGAAGTAAGTCCATCACTATTACTTTTCAGATATACTATGTGTATGAAATATTGAGGTTTCAAAAAGAAGCTAAAAAATTAAGAAAAATAAAATATATGTGACAAGGACAAATACTTAAAGTCAGCATGATTCCACTAGCAGAACAGCAACAACTATGAAATTGAAACCATTAGAAAAAAAGGTGTTTTTTCCTGCAGCATATGTGCCTTCCATTTGTAGACTATTTCTGAAGAATTGAATGGCTTTTGCTACCTTTGGGGCCAAGAATTTCACTTATTTATGTGATGAAAAGTTAGCGGTAGCATCAGCTGTCTCTCCGCATGCACAATAACTATGGTTCAGAAAAACCAGAAGACCATGAAAATTTCACGGACAAGCAATGTATGGTAAACGAAAGAAGCCTATAAATCCCTAATCTTGAATATATATTAATATTTGAAGGCTTTATATAATCTGCAAAGTACAAAGTGAAAACCATTAAAAATATTAAAACTGACTGTAGGTATGCTCCTCCCTTTTCCCAAAAGTAATTTGTGTGCAGATAAGTTCTGGCCACAAGTTTCCAAGACAAACATATTATTTTTAAGTTACCTTTTATATTTTCATAAATATTTAAACTTTCCCTGAAATTTTAAATATGTTTATAGAGACAAGAATGCTCACATTCTTAGCCCCTTATAATAAAAAAATATGAATTAAACTATTTCTTACACACTGTAACAGAAACAATTTTTAAAAGAAAAAGACACATAATAAATTCACACACACACCAAAAATACCACAGATTGTTTACTTGATAATGAGGCAGGTGGATTCAAGAAATTCAAGTGGATTTTCTAGCTTACAGTGTAAACTGAGTATTGGAAAATTGAGTTTGAAGGTCATTACTATTCTTGCTCCATAGCGCAAGATAAAGTCTTTAAGCAAACAAAGTAGAAAAGAATTTGACAAGATCCATGCCTGACACTCTGGAGAAATTCAAGTACAGAATTAATTTTACACTGTATCTACTGCTTTATGCCAAACAGGCAGTGAAATGCACTGTTTTTTCTTAGGCTCAGGCGTCCATAAAAACATACTCAGCTGTATTTGGACAGGACAGAGGGAAATCTTAGGCAGTGATTGTTAAATGCAATAAATCAACACTTAGCAGCTATTATCCTTCACATAAAACTGGAACAGATCTTCTCTAGAGTTGTCATGCTTTTTGCATTCTGCATTTGAATTGTTTTCAGGTTCAGCAAATTAAGCTTAGCTAATAGATGATACCTTTATCTTTCTCTAAATTAAAAGGTAGAAAGAAATACAGACAGCCACTCAATTCTATGATGTTATCTTCTCCAAGACACCTGTATTTTACACAAACAACAAAATAAAACTAGCCCAGGTTGTGAGGGCTAGTGTGAAGAGTGCTCTTTAATGGGGAGGCATGGGACCTATACTTCTGAACTATGGCATACTTTTAAGTGCAACACTGAATATCAGAACAAAAAATTAGTATTAAATACTTAAATCTGATAGGAAAGTTGATGGATATCAGTGCTTATCAGATAAATCATAAGAATGAATCACCACATTATGCAAAATTCAGAACTGAATGCTAGCATACTAAAAATATTCTCTTGGCCACAAGCTGCGAGGCATATTCACTGCTCCTGGATATCATCTTACATATCAATCTGATATAGCAGGTGGTGTACCTGGAAGAGTGATTATAACCACATAATTTAGGTACATATGTACGCATACTTCAGCGTAAACCAGCTAGTATCGTAACCCAGTGTGGCCCACCTGGTCGACAATTTGTCTGCGTCCCAAAGGTACCTCCATGCAGACCACAAAGGAGAAGAGGAACATGATGATGTTGAAGTTAGGCAAGCTTCTCTCCTGACCTTCTGTATCAAATTTTAATGCTGAAGTGTTAAAAAAACTACAGTTAGCCCTTTAGATCCACATTTTTGTTTATCAGGTTACAGAAAAATCAGAATTAGCAACAAAATAAAACGTAGAATAGATAAAGTAACATATATTATAGAAAACTGCTATTGCGGTAAATTCCTTGTGAATTAATCCAATGTTTCACCCTGGTCAGTTGGTTATTGTAAGGAACAATTAATTCAGTCTGTAGTGGAGGATTCCTGCATATTTTAGTGTGCACGTACTTGTAAGGTCTTCCTGAAGAGAATTCACTTTTGTGTCGAACGGCTTTGTGATGTGGATTAGCCTCCACAAGGGATCTAAATTGACAATAATGAATTCATTTTATATAGTAGGCTAGACTTAAATGAGAAGTGAAAGGCCAGTGCCAACATAGTTCAGTGATCAGCCACTGTTTTTCTCTATATAACTTACTGGTTGAATTTAATAATTACAGAGTTGCCTTGATAATCTGTAGCTGCAGCATACTGGAATGAGTGGAAGAGAAAATATTTCTTGTGTTAATAGGAGAATTGATTTTTTTTTTTCTTTAAATGCAGACCCACATAAACTGCAAACAGAGTATTTATAACGAACATCTAAGAACACTGACACTGGTTTAAACTAAAATTAATTTATATCACTCAAATCCGGAAAAACATAATTTCAAGCCTTGATCTTATTAGGATACTTAATGTAATCTTATTAGAATGTGAGCTTCTATATATCAAAGTGTTTTATACATTGCAAATATATTTTAAAGAGCTCCAATAAACATTACTAAACAATTCACTGCTGATCTCCAAACGTGGCTTCACAGGGGCAGATTACTGGCTCTGTAAGCAGTGCAGCAGGAGAGGCGATGCCTTCACACTGGCTGTACTCTTGTTGCTCCACAGCACCAAGAGTCATACACAAGTTGGGGAAGTTTCCACGATTTTATTCTCTCTTAACTGCCTGGGATTTAGCACAGAGCAGCCTGTTTTCCAAAAGGACAGAGTACCTACATCTTCAGCGGAAGCAAATGTGGATCATACATGCTTAAAATTTCAGAGACTCGGGCCTAGTGCCATCTCCACTGAAAACGCTGCCAGAAATGTCACTCACAGAATCCACGCCTGCCACTCCGCAGAGCTTCGGAGAGGCTTAATGATGGCTAGCAAGTACAGAGAGCAGACCTAGCTCAGGAAAAACAACAGAGAAGCAGGCAGCAGGAAGGCGATGAGCGCTGTGTCTGCGCTTGTACCCCCACTGGCACGGTGAAAGCAAAATGGTTAAGAAACTGGCAAGGCTGATGTCAAAAATGTAAATGTTTCTAAGGACGGGAGCAGACCTTAAGAGATACAGTTTTTAATCTCATTCCAAACAGTTTCAATTCTCCAACATTAATGTATGCACATATATATTAATGAAGCAGACATGTTAATCCCCTCGATGTCGATGTCTATGAGGCATCTTAGCTCTTACTTCCTTCACCATCAGTCGCGTGTAAGTAACATACTGTGGCAACATATGAATAGTTTATAGCTCTGGCAATGAATGAATGAATGAACAGTGACCTAAACCCAAGCAGCAATTAAGGTTTCTGTTTCCTTACCCATCAGCAATTGCATATATTCACAGCAAACAAGTGTGTTTTTCTGACATGCATGCTTGTCTGTTAATAAGTTAAAGAACTATTTCAGTCAAGAGCCTTTATGTTTTTCCCCTACACGCTTCGTTTCTTGCTACATGCATTGGAGTTTTGCTCTGTTAGAGATGCTGATGACAAGCCAAGGAGATGGAGGTGATAGCTGCCAGGGACTAAGGTAAAGACTGCTACAGCACTTTGCGGAAGCACAAACTGCCTGCAGTTGCTTCCCTATGTAAGCTTTCTGAAAAGGACATCAAGAGCTTCCAGTTAGCGCTTTCATTTGATTTTAGTATACAGCTGAACACCCCTTGCACGACTTCCACAGACTACGAGGAACTATGAGGAAACAGGAAATTTCCAACATTTTAAACTTCAACAAGCATGAAATGACTAACTGGGGGAGAGGCTTGGGTGTTTTTGTTGGGTTTTGTTTTGTTTTTCCTCTATGGGAGATGAAGAGAAGAAAACACAATGGGCTTCACCTGTTACTCTTCACAGGCGGAGTTCAAAATAATTCTAATAAGGTACTGAACATTATCAATAGAGTATTGAACATTATCATACAGTGTGCAGAGATGAATTACATTCAAATTCACTCCAGTGAAACTAAATTCCAGTTGCAGAATCTTCTTACAGGAATCTCTGAGAGCAACTGCTGGCTTTTCAGGGACCAGTGGGCATAACTTTAAGTAAAAGTAGTTAGGAAAAACATTTTCCATCTGTAAACAGAATCAGTGACACAGCCTGACCTTTCAATGAACACTACAGAAACCCATTTTTCAAATCTTTTCTCTCAGTTTAAAAACTGACTGCATTTTCCCTGTTGTCTATAATATACAGTTCTAAACTCTCAGCCTGTTAGTCTAGCGAAAAATGTCTCTGCAGAAGCACGCTGACGAAAATGAAGACAAACCAGACCAAAAGAAAAGAATCAGATCCTGATAGCTGTTAGTACATTAAATGAGCTAACACATTTGTCTTTGTGGAAAGCCTATACTAGGCTTTCTAGATATAACTGTAATTTTATTTTACTCTTTTTTAAATCAAATAATATGGATAATTGGTTGAGGGAACTAAGAGTCTACTTAAGTGCAAAGTGGATGATCGGCTCCTTTATTCCTGACAGTAGCATCTTGCTGTCTTGATTTTAAAGCCAGAATTTGTAGGGAATATGTATTTGATAACTGAAGTTTTAATTCCCTACATTCCACGGACAGGGTATGTTACAGAAATGACCAATCCCCATCACTCAATACTGAGGTTAGCTCTGCCCCTTCCAGCATCAGTTCTGAATCTATGGTGTGTATGAGGTACGTATGAATTTAAATAAAGCACTTTGTTATACATGAAACTGCTTTTCTCTAGCGCCTCTCGATGTTCTTAGAATAACAAGGTATGATTTCTCAAACCTCTGCTTCCTCCCAGCTTTCAAGTAGTCAGAAATCCATGTGTACCTGTGTATGGGGGTGGGTTAATGGTTTATGTAATGTATACCTTACTTTATAGGTAAAACACTATACTTGCAGGATAAAGGATACGAAAAAATTCTAATAAAAAAAGAAGAATTCTAATATTCTATTATAAGCAGGAGAAAAAGAGAAGAGGTTGTAATACCATATTTCTCAGAGCATAATTGCTTTTTGCATTTGTGAAAGACTTTATCAGAAACAACTTGTTATGAACAATAGCTTAATTTACCCCAAGTCAGCTAACACCAAAGAAGCTGGGAATTAAAAAGGCTTATGAACTGCTAGTACGTAATAGGGGCAAAACCAGAATTTGTTCCCACTGTCAGCTGCAAAAGCCACAGAAGAATAAAATGCAAATTTAAAATGTAGGTAACATTGAGAAAGAGCTGACTGAGAAGAAATATGATGTGACAGTAACTGCACAAAAAAAGGTTTGCTGATTGCATTGACAAGAGCAGAACAATTTGGAAACCAAAGATTCCCCCGGTCCCTCAGAGGGCCTCTGCTACTACTTTACCAAAGCCATGAGTGGATCCTATCTATGTAGGGAGAAGAAAAGATCTGGCAAAACTGTGAAAAGAAACAGTGAGTTAATCACAAGTCTGAATGGGTAGAGACTTCTTCACTGAGTCATTCTAGAGCTGCTCTGTAGCATTGTTTTTTGGACGCTCTTAATCTGATCATCAGATATGCTGCAGATTTACAAGGCATTAAGATAGCTTTAGACTCCCTTCCTCTCTTCCTTTTCGTCCCATCCTCCCAGAATATTAATTTCACTTTTATTCTTGAGAATTATTTAATTAGAAATATAAAATCATGGAACATTACAGGAGAGTTACCAATTCAGTTTTTAGCATTCATAAATAATGATTTATTTTCATTTTTTCTCATTTTAGAACTTCCTTGTATGTATTTATGTATCACATTTCAACCTTTCCAGAGCTGAGAAGCTGAATGGACACTGGAGGAGAACACTAGAGGAGAATGGGTTCATACATGATAAGCCAATATATCTCTTGGCTAGTTTTGGACATTATCTGAAAAATATTGCTGTATTAAGTTTTTCAAGGGTCACAATCACCAAGTTCAGTATGTATTACACAGCTATTTAAAAAGCAGCACTAACATACTCCTAAATATATTTTGTTC